>NW_023250281.1:696856-706479 GCF_002007445.2 Ailuropoda melanoleuca
CTGGGGATGTACTGTATGGTGATTAACATAATATAATAAAATAAAATTAAAAAAATATATAATTTATCAAAAAAAACAAATCTAGAAATATAAATACTATATAAAATTAAATA
This sequence comes from Ailuropoda melanoleuca, assembly GCF_002007445.2. Taxonomy (NCBI): domain Eukaryota; kingdom Metazoa; phylum Chordata; class Mammalia; order Carnivora; family Ursidae; genus Ailuropoda; species Ailuropoda melanoleuca. The sequence continues at coordinate 696,970 of NW_023250281.1, forward strand.
CAATGCAATAAAAAGAAAATAAGATAGGAAAGATAAAACCTAGAGCAGAAATTGGTGAAATCAATAGAGAAAATTAAAAAAATTAAAAAAAAACCATTTTCTTTAAAATTAGGTGTTTGGGATTAAGGAGTGCACTTGTTGTGATGAGCACTAGGTAAGGTATGGGTGTGCTGAATCACTATATTGTACACCTGAAACTAATATTACACTGTATGTTAATTTAGTGGAATTTAACTAAATACTTACAAAAGTTATTAATGAAATTAATACTCTAATCAGGGTAATTAAGTAAAAAGAGAGGGAGACGGCACAATTTATTAAGAGGGGACATGAGTACTGATCCCATTGAAATTAAAAGGATAGTACAGGCATACTATGAATAACTCTATAGTGACAAGTTTGATAACTTAGTGGAAATGGACAAATTCTTTGAAAGACAGAATTTGCCAAAACTCACTAAGAAGAAATAGACAAAATGAATAGATCTATATCCTTTGAATAATTTGAATTAATAATAAATAATCTTCCAAAACAGTAACCAGGTGGGTTCACTGGTGAATTCTATTAAACTTTGAAGGAACTGCTTATATTAATTATCTGCAATTCCTTTCAGAGCATAAAAGGAATTAAAATACTTCTGATTCCTTCTATGATATCACCATTACCCTATTATAATTCCAGCAATGATATAAAAAACTACACATCATTGTCTCTTATGAACATAGATGCAAGTGTTCTAAAAAATATTACAAATTGAATGGAATGATGCATAATAAGAATTATACACCACAATGAAGTGGATCTATTCCCATTATGCAAGATTGATTCAACATTCCAAAATTATTTAATGCAATTCATTACATCAACTTAGTAAATTAGAAAATAAACACATGCCCATATTAATAAATACATGAAAAGTACTGTACAATATCTGATACCCACTTGAAATTGAAACTCTCAGTAAGCTAGGAATAGAGGTAACAGTTCAACTTGACAGAAAAATACCTACAAGAAATTTACTGCCAAATTTATAGTAATGGTGGAAAACTAGAAGCTTTGACACTAAGATCAGGAGCAAGGCAAGTATGTTCCCTCCCACTACTCCTATCCAACATTGCACAGAAAGTACTAGGAAATGCAATTAGACAAGCAAAAGAAACGGAATGTATATAAATTGAGAAGGAAAATTCAAAATGCTTTTGTTCATACGTGAGCTATTAATTAGGTAGAAAATCCAAAAGAGTTGACAAAAGCACTTGTGAAAAAATAAGTAATTTAGCAAATTTGCAAGACACAATTTTAATATACAAAATGCAACCATGCCCTATGACATCAATGAACAAGTGTAGTATGAAATGGAAAATACAATATCATTTAAGTTAGCACTGAGGAAAAAAAAGAGGAAAGAATGAAAGAAAAGAAAATAGGAAAGAAAGAAAGGATGGATGAATCAATGTATGTTAGGTATAAATGTAATAAAATACGTACCAGATCTCCATGGAAAATGCTAGAAAATTCTGATGAATGCAATTGGAATTGAATTAATGATTAGATGTTCCATGTTCATGGATAGGAAGACTTAATGTTGTGAAGGTGCTGGTTCTACTCATTTTGATTTATAGACTTAATGAAATCCCAAACAAAACTCCATCAAGTTATTCTGTGGATATTGACAAAGTGATTATAAAAATTATGTGGGAGAAAAAAGAGCTAGATAGGCAACACTATACTGAAAAGGAAAAAAAAAGTTGAAAGATGGATGATAACTAAATTCAAGATTTTATACAAAGCTGCAGAAATCATGACTGGTGGTGTTGTGTGAGAACACATGAAGACATTGATGAAAAAAAAATAGACAGCCCAGAAAAAGACCCACATAAATAAGTTAACTGAATTTTGTGAAAGAAACAAAGATGACACAATAAAGCAAATATTGTCTTTTCAAAATGATGCTGGAACAACTGGACATCCTGATGCAAATAAACAAATACAAAAAAGCTTTTATATCCTTCACCAAAATTAATTCAAAATGCATTGTAGACCTAAACACAAAATGTGAAACTACAAAGTCTGGAGACGATAACGTAGGAGAAACCTAGATGGTGTTGAGTATGAAAATGACCATTAGATACAATGGCAACACATAACTTATTTTTTAAGGATTTTTAAATTTTTAAAAAATATTTTTTATTATATTATGTTAGTCACCATACAGTACATCCCTGGTTTTTGATGTAAAGTTTGATGATTCATTAGTTGCATATAAAACTTAGTGGACCATGCAATATGTGCCCTCCTTACTACCCATCAACAGCCTATCCAGTTCCCCCACCCTCCTCCCCTCTGAAGCCCTCAGTTTGTTTCTCAGAGTGCATAATCTCTCACGCTTCATTCCCCCTTCTGATTACCCCCCTTTATTTATCCTTTTCTTCTCCTACCGATCTTCCTACTTCTTATGTTCCATAGATGAGAGATGCCATATGATAATTGTCTTTCTCTGCTTGACTTATTTCATTTAGCATTATCTCCTCCAGTCACATCCATGTTGCAGCTAATGTTGAGCAATCGTTCTTGTTGATAGCTGAGTAATATTACATTGTATATATGTACCACACTTCTTAATCCAGTCATCTGTTGAAGGGCATCTCGGCTCCTTCCACGGTTGAGCTATTGTGGACAAAGCAGCTATGAACATTGGGGTGCATATGGCCCTTCTCTTCACTACTTCTGTATCTTTGGGGTAAATACCCAGTAGTACAATGGCTAGATCATAGGGTATCTCAATTTTTAACTTTTTAAGGGACCACCACATCCAATATTGCGCTCAAACTTATAACCCTGAGGTCATGTGTCATGACCTTCACCAACTGAGACAGCCATAGGTCCCAAGGCATAACTTATGTTTTCCTAAAGAATTGATAATCTGCAATTAATTAAAATTAAATCCTATGTTTTTGAAGGAAAAAACTGAAAAAATGAACAGCAAGCCTCAGACTCAGAAAACCTTGAATAAAAGGGTATCTTTCTAAAAGATACATGTATTAAAAAAATTGTTTTCTAAATATACAAAGAACTTTTGAAATGAACAATGGAGAAATAACTTAATTATGAAAACACACTAATACCCATAATAGGCCCATCACTAGAGAAGATATATGGCAAATAAGCATATAAATCAATGTTTCACTTTGTATGTCATCAGTTATATGCAAATTAAAGCATAAATAATATATTACTACATACCTATTTTAAAGGTCAATATCCAGGCAACAAGACTAAATGCTGCTGGCACAACAGAAGTGATTATCTGTTACTTGCAGCATTTAAAAATGATACAATCACTTTGGAAATTAGTTTGACAGGTTTTTTTTATAATAATATTTTTTTATTATACTATGTTAGTCACCATACAATACATCCCTGGTTTTTGATGTAAACTTCGATGATTCATTAGTTGCATATAACACCCATTGCACCATGCAATACATGCCCTCCTTACTACCCATCACCAGTCTAAACCATGCCCCCACCCCCTCCCCTCTGAAGCCCTCAGTTTGTTTCTCAGAGTCCATAGTCTCTCATGCTTCATTCCCCCTTCTGATTACCCCCCTTTCTTTATCCCTTTCTTCTCCTACTGATCTTCCTACTTCTTATGTTCCATAGATAAGAGAAACCATATGATAATTGTCTTTCTCTACTTGACTTGTTTCACTTAGCATTATCTCCTCCAGTCCTCTCCATGTTGCAGCAAATGTTGAGAAATCGTGACAGTTTCTTAATAAACTAAACTGATTTTAAGCATACAATTGAGCAGTCCACAAAACTTGAAAAGTATCCACACAAAAATCTATACATGGATGCTTATAGCATCTATATTAATAATTGCAAAAACTTGGAAGCTAACAAGATGTTCTTCATTTGATTAACTGAAAAACTGTGGTGCATCCAAACAATGGTTTATTATTCAGTGATAAAAAACTGTAGATTATCAATCATTGTCAAGGCATGTAGGAACTTTATATGCATATTCTTAAGTGAAGGAAGCTAATCTGAAAACACTATATAATGTGTGATTCCAACCATAATATATTCTGGAAAGAGCAGAGCTATGAAGATATTAACAGTTTGGTAGCTGCCAGGATCATGGGTTGGGGAGGAATAAATTGACAGAGAAATAAAACTACTCGAATGGTACAATAATAATGGACATAAGCAGTCTGCATAAACAGGGAGATATGGCTATTTTGTTTGTTTGTTTTGTTTTTCCAATGCCTATGTTTTGACAATAAGAACAAAAACAATCACAAGGCTTACAAAGATGTAGGAAAACCTAGTCCATAGGTTGAAACATACGTTGAAAGAAACTGTCCCTGAGGAAACACAGAGGTAAGAATTGCTAGACAAAGAAGTTTTAACTGAGTTTAATATGATCAAATACATAAATAAAAACACAAATAACTGAAGGAATTTTGTTTAAAATGTCATGTACATAAAATGAGAATATCACCAAAGAATTGTGAATTCTAAAAAAGGAGAAAATGAAAAAGAAATTGGAAATTCTGAAGCTGAAAAGTACAAAGAAATGAAAGTACAATGGAAAATTTGCTAGAGAGATGCAGTGGAACATTTGAACAGTCAGAAAAAATGCACTAATGAAAATTAAGTCAGGGCGATATTTGTAGGTTCTGAGGAACAGAAAGACAAAAGAATGGGGAAATTGAGGATAGCCAATGGTATTAAGTGGGACTTCATTAAATGGAACAATATATAAATTATAGGAGTCAAAGAAGATTAAAGAGGCAGAGAGATCGTTTGAATAAAAACAAATGGTTAAATCTCAAAATTGATGAAGACATGAATATAAAAATCCAAGAAACTCAACAAACTCCAAGTAGGATAACCTCAAAAAGACCCACAAAAAGATATAATTAAAGTATCAAAAGATGAAAAAAGATATTGAAAGTAGCAAGAAATAAGTAACTTGTCATGTACAAGAGTGTGTCAGTAAGATTATCTTCTGAGTTCTCAGCAGAAATTGAGAACCGAACACAGTGAAAAATATATTTGAAGTGAAAATTGAATAAAAACCTTTGACTGAAAATATTATAACTGGAAAATTTTCCTTCAAAAGGAAAGAAAGAGATTATGACATTTTCTGATACATAAAAGCAGTGAAAGCTTATTATTACTAAACTTGCCTTAGAGGAAATGTCAAAGGAAGACCTCAGGTTGAAATTAAATAACGTTGCAATATGGATTTGTAAACTTGATTTTAATTTCCTAAAGAAATTAAATTAGAGGTCACATGTATGAGAATATGTTAGTTTTTACATGAAATGTAAAGAATTAATTTGTGATATCAATACCTAAAATGAGGAGGAATTATGTATATTAATAGAGTTTATATATGTGTTTAAAGTTAATAAGCAAAACAGATGAATATAGGGGAAGAGAAAAAAAAGAGATGGAAGCAAACCATAAAAGACTCTAACTATAGTTAGCAAACACTGTTGATAGAGAGATGTGGGTGGGGGATGGGCTAAATGGGTGATGGGCATTAAGGGGTGCACTTGTGATGGGCACTGGCTGTTATATGTAAGAGATGAATCACTAAATTCTACTCCTGAAACCAATATTACCCTATTTTTTAACTAGCAAGACTTTAAATAAGCACTTGAAACAAACATAAAATTTAAGTGTCAATTCAAATTAAAATTTTTAGTTTTAATGTGTTATATGTAATCCTCATTATAACCATAAAGAAAATCTGAATAGAGTAAATAAAAAAAAGAACTTAAAGGGAATCAAACCATGCCACTACAAAATAAAATGAACTACACACACACACAGAAAGTAGTACTGGGGAAATTAAGAAACAAGTTCTAAGACATACAGAAAACAGATGGCTAAATACAAAACATATCCCATATCCATCAGAAATTACTGCAAATGTAAGCGGATTAATACCCCAATTCTATATGTATGTACATTTTATATTTATATTTACAAAATCTCAATAGCGTGAAAATGAAAAAATGTGAAAAAAAGGTAATCCATGCAAAGCATAGTCAGAAAAATATGGAGTTATACTAAATCAAAGAAAGTGGAATTCAAGTAAAAAACTATTTGTAAGAGATAAAGACATTATATATTATTTATAGTTGTATTTGACTAAAAACATATAGCAATTATAAGCATATATGCACCAAATATCAGATTCCCAAGATATATAAAGCAGATATTGAAAAAAATGAATGCAAAACTAGTTGGAGATTATTCTACAATAATAGTTGGAAACTTCAGTATCCTTCTTTCAATAATGGATCTAACAACCAGAGAGAAGGTAAATTGAAAAAAAAAACTGGGAATGTACTGTATGGTGACTAATATAACAAAATAAAAATTAATATATAAATAAATAAAAATTGAAACAATGAAGGGGGTTCTTTAAAAACATTATAAACTAATCAGTCTTAACATATATACATAAAACACTTCCCTAAACAACATCTGAATATGCAATTTTCTTAATTCATATGGACCAGTCTCCAGGATTGACCATATGTTAGGCCATGAAACAAGTTGAAATAAGCTTTAAGTGTTGAAACATATAAAATATCTTTTATTTATTTATTTATTTATTTATTTATTTATTTATTTTATATTTTAATCATTTCTTTGAGAAAGACAGTGAGAGACTGAACACAAGCAGGGGGAGTGGGAGAGGAAGAAGCAGGGAGCCCGAGGTGGGGCTCAATCTCAGGTCCCTAGGATCAGGCCCTGATCTGAAGGCAGACGCTTAATGACTGAGCCACCCAGGCACCACGAAATCATATAAAGTATCTTTTCTGATAAAAATACAATGATGCTTATCAAAGAATAACAGAAGAAAAACTAGAACCCATAATCATATGACCATTAAACAATACACTGTGAAAAATAAGAGGTTTAGGAAATCACAATGGATATTATAAAAACAACTTGAGGCATATAAAAACAGAAACAAAGGTACTGAAACCTATAAAGATCAGATAAGGCAGTGCTAAGGAAGAATTAATTGCAGTAAACACATATATTAAGAAAACAGGAAAATTCTCAAATCAACAACTAAATTCTATAAATTAACAAGATAGCGGGGAAAAAAAAGTTAAATCCCAAGCTAATGAAAGGGAAGAAATAATAAAGATTGCAGCAGAGATAATTAAATGGTATAGAAAAAGCAGCAAAGAAAAACATCAAAACTAAAGTAGGGTTCTTTGAAATTTGTCAAAACTTTACCTATATTAACCAAGAAAATTAAAAAAAAGAAAGCTCAAGATATCAATATCAGCAATGAGAGTGGGTACATTATTGTAAATTTTATAGATATAAAACAATTATTAATCGATTATGAATAAACATACATTAACAAGTTGGATAACCAAGAATAAATGGACAAATTCCTAGAAAAAAGCATACTACCAAGACAGAGTCATGAAGAAATATAATATTTGAGTTGACCTATAACTAGAAAGAAAATTGAATACGTAATTAAATCTATTCAACCAAAAAAGTCCTTGGGCCAAATGACTCCACTGGTTATTTTTTCCAAGTATACAAAAACAAAATATCACCAATTCATTTCAAACTCTTGCAAAAACCAGAAGAGAAGAGAATACATACTAAATCATTCCATGAGGCCAACATTGTCCTGATTTCAAAGGCAAACATGATACTGATCTGGGTATCAGTCTTCATGTGAGCTTTTCATAAAATACTGGCACTCAGAATTCATCTGTACATGAAAAGTATTATACACTAAGACCCAGTTGGAGTTAATCCTGGAATACCAGTTTTGTACAACATGTGAAAGTAAATATATGCAATGCACCACAGTAACAGAATCAAGGAACCTTCATGCACCAAAAGAACTTTGAAAAAGTTTAAGATGGGAAGACTCAGAGTTCCTGTTTTGCATATTAAATATAAAACAATAGTAATTAAAACAGAGTGGTTCCCCAACAGCCAAGGCCATCTTGAGAAAAAAGAACAAAGCTGGAGGTCTCATAATCCCAGATCTCAAGCTACTACAAAGCTAAAATAACAATAATAATTTTAAAACATATGGTGCTGGCCCGGAAACTGACACATAGATCAAATACAACAAAATAGCTCAGAAATAAACCCACACATATGTGGTCAATTAATCTACAAAAGAAGGGGAAAAGAATGTACAAAGGGAGAAAGGACAGTCTTTTCAGTAAATGGTGCTGTGAAAACTGGAGAGCTTAATGCAAAAGAATTAAACTGAATCACTTTCTACACCATAAACAAATATAACCTCAAAATGGACATTCTTTAAAATTTCTCAAAAAGAAATTACTGACTTGACATTGGCCCTGGAAACACATTTCTAGTTATGACTTATCTGGCAAGAGAAGCAAAAATCCACATTAAACTTGGGAATACAGCAGATGTTGTTGTTGTTGTTGTTTTTTTTAATGTAAAGTGAAAGAAACCATCAACAAAACAAAAAGGCAATCTTCTGGATAGAGGAAGATATTTGCAAATGATATATCCAATAAGGGGTTAATGTTCAAAATATATAAAGAACTTATACATGAGAGACATAATATTCGAAAAGTCTGAGTAAGTGTATGTGTTTACCCAATGAACTGACCATTAACTCAGCTATTTAAACAGCTACACAAATGATCAGAACTCATTTCTAAACTTTGTGCTAAGGCCATGCTGAACTATTGGTGATTTAACTTAACATTATTCATGTCTCAGTGGACATTCCCAAGTGAATACGCACACTAAACACCACGTGTTATCCTTAATCTCCAAAGATGTCCTGAAATCATGATTGCTGTTAGTCTTTATGGAGCTATCTAAAATATCAAGGACAGGGATGAGAGAGAAGTATAAAAGCTGGTTTGAAAAAAATTCAAAGAAGTCTATTCAGAAAAATGACTTTGCTCATGTGATGCCTGGAGGACCAATGTTAGCTATCCAAACCAGTAAGTTTGTATACATGCATGATAATAAATGGTACAAATCTTAATTGTATTTTTATGGCTTTATGGTTGAGATGCTTCTGCAAATGCTTAAGATAATTTTGATTACAATTAATAAAAACAATTTTAATAAACTATTAGAATTAACAATTGATACATTCCAGCATTCAATTAACTATGGAAATTCAAAGGAAAATTTTATTTAAAGTAGATTTAAATTATATATTTTTTATATTTTTATATAATTCATATTTTCATATAGATATATAGTTAAAAGTTTAAAAAGTAAGTAGATTGCTTACATGCTTGTGTACTTTAAAAAAAAATGAAGCTCTCTTTAAACCCAAAACAAAACATTATAGAATTCTTGAAAGAACTGGTGTTGTGCCTTATAATCTACTGTGAAATGGTAGTAAATATGGTGGAACTGATAGTTTAATCAATGACTGCTATTATCTATAAGCATCAATGAACTTCTTTTCTTTTTTTATTTTCTTTTTTTTCTTTTTTT
>NW_023250281.1:706791-706867 GCF_002007445.2 Ailuropoda melanoleuca
CATACTTGTCTTTCTCTGCTTGACTTATTTCACTTAGCATTATATCCTCCAGTGCCGTCCATGTTGCAGCAAATGT
>NW_023250281.1:706967-707188 GCF_002007445.2 Ailuropoda melanoleuca
ACATTGGATCGTTTCATAGAGTCAGTAATCTCCCATAATCTACATTCGTGGGCATGGATTTTTTTAAGACCGGCTTCTATATTCGTTTTTTCTTCTACTAACCCATCCTCCAATTCGCTAATGCGTTCCTCTGCCTCGGTGACCGTGGCTGTCAGAGCCTCTAGTTTTGACTGCATTTGGCTCATAGAATTTTTAATTTCTGTCAGATTCGCTCTCATTTC
>NW_023250281.1:707540-821968 GCF_002007445.2 Ailuropoda melanoleuca
GAGAGAGAGACAGACAGTCAGCAAGAAAGGGAACCCAAGCAGAGGAGTGGGAGAGGAAGAAGCAGTCTCCCGTTGGAGAAGCCCGATGAGGAACTCCTTTCCGGAACGTTGTGATCACACCCTAATCCGAAGACAGGTGCTTGGTGACTGCGCCACTCAGGCGCTCTGGGTTGTGGGCTTCTTGATTTTTCAGCCTGCCTTCTGGGGGAGGGACCTGCCTGCTGGTACTCAGAATACCCTTTTTGGGTAGAGTCTCCATGTCTCCTGCGAGGGGGGATGGGGATGGGCACCCTGTGAGCCGGTATTTCCGGGCTTTTGTTCTCTGGCGGCTTTCCCTGGCAGTTTGCTATGCCTCTTCTGAGAGTCAGAGCAGCAGCGGCTGAATTTCAGCCTCTGTCTCAGAACAGAGGGATCGTGGATCATTCTCCACTGATGTTCTGGCCTCTTTAACTCTGTTTCTGTTGGTGCTGCTCAACCCTGCAGCATCCCGGGCTGTGCGCCCCACACCTGGCGTCCCAGACCTCACTTCCAGGGCCGGCGCATCTCTGTCCTTTGTGTTTCCAACCCCACCAGCCGCCAGTCGCCCCGTGCGGGCTCCCGGAGCTCCCCGTCTCAGTCTGGTGTCTCGCGGGTGCTGACCACGAGTCCGCCTGCTCCCCCATGCTGGTGGCCCTCCAGCCGCCAGCCACCAGCCGCCCTGCGCACGCTCCCGTAGTTCCCGGTCTCAGCCTCGATGCAGTGAGCACACCGGAGCTCCGGAGCTCCATGAGATGCTTGGTGGCGCACGCTCCCGGCTCGCGGACTCAGTCTGCTGTTTCCAGAGTGTGGGTCCGCGGTCCGCCCGCTCTCCGGTGCAGGTGGCCCGCCAGCCACCCTGCGCGCGCGCTCCTGGAGCTCGCATTCTAAGTCTGCTGTCTCGCGGGTGCCGTCCGCGAGTCCGCCTGCTCCCCCGTGCAGGTGGCCCGCCAACCGCCAGCTGTCCCACGTGTGCTCCCGGAGCTCCCTTCTCAGTCTGCTGTCTCAAGCGCGTGGGTCCGCGGTCTGNAGGTGGCCCGCCAACCGCCAGCCGTCCCACGTGTGCTCCCGGAGCTCCCTTCTCAGTCTGCTGTCTCAAGCGCGTGGGTCCGCGGTCTGTCTGCTCCCCCGTGCAGGTGGCTACCGCTTCCCAGTGCCCTGACATGGTGGCTCCCTCCCCCTTCTGTTTAGCTTCCGATATCTGTGCGAGGTTTCAAGGCTCCCCGCTTCGTACCTCGATACTCAGCACTGGAAATGTTCATTTGTAGAGATCCAGATGTATCTTCCTGCGTCTCAGGCTGATTTCGGATGTTCCTGCTGGTCTGGTACCTATCCAGCTCAACTCAGGGCACCGGCTGAAAAAGGGGTCCCCTACTCCTCCGCCATCTGCCCCTGCATCAATGAACTTCTTTTCTGGATTTATGGTAAATAAAACTAAGGTCTACACTAAATGACACTATATTCATACAGTCACTTTAAAAAATAATAACACTTCTGACAAAATATATGCTAAATATATGAATGCAAATGGAACTGAAAATGTGAGAATTTGTCTGAACCAAGGGATTTTTAGAAAAATAATTAAATTTGAAACAGACAAATTATCCATTGAGAAAGGAAACATACACTGAGTCAAGAGCCTGTAATGGGATCCCTGCAGATGGGGGAGATTGCAGCTAAAGAAAGAATGCTTTAGGATGGCATATGTGATATAAATTTTATTTTACAGAAGGAGAGCCATTTCCATGCATGCATATGATGTGATCACATTGCAGTTCATCCTATTAGGTTAATTCTTTTGGCATTATCGATTACAGATTGACTGGATTGAAATCATTCCCAATTTAAGGTTGTCAGTTTAGGAGATGAGTGATGTAATCTATGTAAGAGTTGGTCAAGTTTGGAAATACAAGATTTTAACGAGTTTGAGTGAGCATAGCTGCACTGTTTACAATAGAAAGTGGCTTAGGAGCTAGTTCATAAATGTGCTCTCTGAGTGGGAGGGAAATGAGGGTCTTTGTAAGAGACAGGGTTGAGTCATATTAGGATATGCTTTAGATGGGCTCACATGAAATTCAGTGACTAAAGCTAGCATGTAGGAGTCCAAATCATTAATAGTGGTTGTAGAAAATAACCATTTCCTATTTCTTTCCTTTGGGATTTGGGGTGGTGGCTATTTTGCCAATGAGCACAAAGTGGTTAAATGTTTCCCAGCATAAACATATTATTGCTTATGCAATGTTTTTCCTTATATGCATCTGTCATTTCTAATTAAATTACTTCTTGCCTAGATTTTATTCAAAAGTATAAGATGGAATTTACAATAATTGTCAAATAGTAATGACTATATCTCTGTATGGGGGCAATATTTCCTGAATGTAAATGTCACCTTCTGGAGATAATTCAGACATTCATAGGAATAGTGATGTGTTGTGATTCCTTTTCAACACAAATTTTGCCCAATTGTACTGCTTTCTGTGTTTAACCATTGCAGTTTTAAAAGTTTTTCTTTGGGGGCACCATGGTGGCTCAGTCAGTTAAGCATCTGCCTTAGGCTCAGGTCATGATCCCAGGGTCCTGATATTGAGCCCTGCATCTGGTCCCTGACTGGCAGGGTGACTGCTGCTCCCTCTTCTGCCTGCCTTGCTTGTGCTCTCTATCGAATAAATACAATCTTAAAAAAAAGTTAACTAAAAAAATTAAATAAAATTAAAAAATAAAATAAAATTGTCTTTGCCTGTCACTAAATTTCTAGTGCAATAATAATTACAACTGTGATAGGAATTTAGGACGCTTTGTGAAAATCAATGACTGTTTTGAAACTTTTTGGGAACAAGTCCCTGAGAAATCCAAGGATGACAGATGTGTGGATAAAAATGATATGAGGGTAAATATGTTGATTTTAGTGGCAATGGTGAAGATATTAAAAAATATCACAGCTACTGTTCACTGGTCACTCATGCAACTCACATCTGAATTATCCAGTATAAATTATCCCATTCAGTCTTGTAGTATTTTTTTTCAGATTTATTTGGGAATAATTGACAATAATCATATATATTTAAGGTGCAAAGCTTCATTTAAGATACTTACCATTTAAAATAATCACTACAAAATGCATATGCACCAATTCAATTTTATTTATCTTTTTGCTTGTAAGAATACTACCAACTACTGAGATCTACTCTAACAGAAAATTTCAAATATACAATGTTGTTAACTGTATATAAACTTTGTGAAATAAATATTATTCAACAGGAATACTGGAAACTGTAGCATTTGACCCACGACTTCCCATTTCTACCACCCTTTAGTCCCTGAAAATCATCATTCTACTCTGCCTTCTAAACGTTGACTATTAGATTCCATATACAATTGTAATTACAAAGTGTTTGTCTTTCTGGGTCTGGCTTATTTCACTTAGCTTAATGTCCTCCAGGTTGATTCCATGTTACTGTTATGTATGTATATACAGACACAGACACACATTTCATTAAACCATTTATTTGCCAATGAATGTATAAAATTAATTTCCATGTTTTATCCATTTTCATAATATAAATAATGCTGCAATAATGATTTTAAGAGTACAAGGATATCTTCAAACTTCATTTCATTTCATTTCCTTGGGTATATATCTAGAAGTGGGATCATTGGATCATATGGTAGTGATACTTTTAACTTTTTGAAGAACTTCTATACTATTTTCCATAATGCCTGTACTAATTTATATTCCCATCAATACAGCTCAAGTGTTGTGGTTTCTCCACATTCTCTGGAACACTCATTTTTTTTTTTATTTTTGATAATAGCCATTCTAAAAAGTGTGACATCATATCCTGTGATTTTGATCTGCTCTACTTATGAGGTACAGGCTCAGAGAGTTGAATTCACTAATCCAAGTTTACATTTTTAGTAAGTGACAGAACTAGAATTAGATCTAGAATTGGCTCCAAAAATCTGCAACTTGTTTTTGCAAGAAAGCAAAATAAACTTCTCTTCAATCTGAATCCAAACTCAAAGTATATGCTGATAAATCAGATATCTCTCAAAATATCTGTGTACCTACTTTCCTATTTATTTATCAATGCTGACTCACCACTGTGCTATTTCATAAAGGTGTATATAGAAGCACTCAGATATATGTACATACAAATATGGTGCATTTTGAATCTCTGTATACAATAAAATCTTTAGGATCACAGGCTCTATAACAATCTAAACATCTAAAAACACACAGTGCTTAAATATTTAATAAAATTATTAATTTCTAAGTTACTAAAGCATTCTGAACTCTATACTGTTTGTCCTTTTTAATATAATCTATTATGGAAACATTAGAAGGCATGAAAAATTGCATGTATGACTTATTGCAGAGACACTGTAGAGAATTGTGCTTGGCTAGACTCCAGAGGATTCTCCTCTCAGTAATCTGATTCATTCTAGGAAGCCAATTCACAATGCTGTAAAATCTAGATAACTGAGAGCAATGCAAAATAATTATTATCTATGGACATACAGATACAATTATGAACAAACTTTTCAAAGAACTAAGGTAGACTTTGTGCAGCCAATAGGTTCAAGGTAGTGTTAGGGGAAAAAGTTCCGATAGGTCTTTTATAGAACTCTTCCCCTATAGGTGAGTAAAGGAACTTTCATTTGGTAAAGTTCACTCAAAAAGTATGACAGGGTTCTTGAAAAGAGGGGCAACAACCCAAATTTATATGAAAACTGTTGGAGATTTTTTTCCCATTCAGATGCTTATAAAAGTTGTGTTTGATTTCTTATAAAATTTTCAGCAAAACAATGGAAATCCTTGGTAAATGCACATTCTTGTTGCAACTATGTAATAATCAGACAAAATCTAATGTGACCAGGCTCATTTAGCTATCTGAAGGAACATTGAGATTAATTTGCTTCAGAAGAAATTCTACATTGTCTTCTATCTAGAGGACACATCTCTTGATTTGCCACAGGATCACTACATAGATTTAAGTAATTTATTTCTCATCATTTGGAATCCACATTTCATCTTTATAATAATGATCCTATATTTAAAAAATCCCATTATTCCATAAATATGTGAATCAATAAAGTGAGATATTTTTCAAGTTTGATTGGCAATTGAATAGGAACATGGGAAACATAGGAAACAGAATATCTGCAATATTTATGATGCTTATTAAATGTTATTAACCTATATTAAAAAATGGTAATATGCAAATTATTTAGAAATGACATTATTTAGAGAATCTTCCTCATTATGATGTAGGAATAAACTGAATATATGCATTTACAAACCAATTTACAGAGGAGATATACAAAGGAGGATGTTTCTTTGCAAGCAAAATCACCTAGGGAATTGGGGCAAGACACAGATTAGAGTTCATTGAGAGGATCTGGGAGTGATGTGTGTATTCTCTAAACCATTGATTAAAGTTGTATTGTTGCAGGGAACAATGAAAATATGATTAAGACTCACATAAGAGGAAACAAGAAATATCTTGAAATGACAAAATATAAGCACTAAACCAATTTATTTAGGCAAAAAGGAACTTATATACATTCTTGACTCTGCTTCATCTATAGAAAATTTTTAATTAATAGCTTTTATATTTTTCTTTCAATTTCTATTCATCTTTGAGCAGTTAAAAATAAAAATAAACATTTTTAATTTCATAATTGTTGCCTAAAATATTTAGTGTTAAGATAGGATTATTTTTGAATACAAGTTTAATATGTAAGTATCTCTGGGGTGCCTGGGTGGCTCAGTCATTAAGCATCTGCCTTTGGCTCAGGGTGTGATCCCAGAGTTCTGGGATCGAGCCCCACATCAGGGTCCCTGCTCTGCTGGGAGCCTGCTTCTTCCTCTCCCACTCCTCCTGCTTGTGTTCCCTCTCTCTGGCTGTCTCTCTCTCTGACAAATAAATAAAATATTTAAAAAATATATATATAAGAATCTGCATCTATCTAGCATCTATGTTAAGACAGGTTTCCTTAAATCTCTGAAACTTGATTTATCATTGGCGAATATCTGCAGTCATTTTTTTGGTCGTATCAGCCACAAGAGCCATTGGTCAGGTTTAATTAAAATTAATTACTGGCACAAATACTGACATATGTTAGGTTCCACCCACTGGAGATGGCCAATGAAAGTGTATAGTTCTATCTTCTCTGCCATGTATGGACCTTGTTCAGGTTCAAGGCTTAGTTCTAAAATCTCATGAAGAAACCATCTCTTTCTCCTTTTTCTCCACTGTATATTGTCAGGAATGCTGACACCAAACACAAAAGTTACAGCACAGTTTAAAACACTGAAGCATGTGCAAATCTTTTACAAACTAAACAGATGAGTTTTCAATATGTCATTGGGTAAAATAAAAATAACAGGGAAATAACCTAATTATTTTACATAAAAATATAGTGCTTTACCTTTGATCTTGAAACAAATATTAAATATCTATTGTGGCTTCCACACCAGATGCAATACTTCTTTGACTTATAAACAAAACCAGCTCTCCCAGTTTTTCCTCTGCAAGCTGACAGTGAGCACACCATAACTGCAGATGAATTGCTTCATGTAAACCCAGAACTCTGTTGTAGTTATTTCACTGATTTGGAGATTTGCATCTGCAATACTTTGAGTACATGTACATTACTAACTGAAATAACTTTTATATCACTTTCATATTTTATTCCAAGAATGCATGGACAAGCATCAACAAGCCACAGGCAAAATGATGGTCCCATAACCCATTCCTCTTGACACCGAGGCAAATACATCAAATTATTTTACAATTTTTCCCAATACTTCCTCAATATTTTAAACAATATGCTCATCTTCTAATGCTTGAATCCTAAATCCCAAATACCAGGCCACGATTTGTAACTTAGGCCACAGTGGATGGGGTGTCATCCCCTCCCTACATCATCAACCTTTACCCCTCCCCTCCCCATTCCGTCAACATAGTTACATCCCAGGTTATGTTTGAGGACATGCATTGGTAGCTTTTTCCCATCTCCTAGAATTTAAGCTTTGCATATAAAATATATACCAGTATTGTGAAACATGGTATTATTTTATATACATTACTGCATATATTTCTTCTCATATTACCATAATTTCTCTCAAGCAGAATATAGGGTATCTGTCTACCTGATATAGAGGATTATCAATAAATTGTTTTCAAGACAATATTTCATATTTTCAAGAAAATACTATTTAATAGATTATTTATTTTATTTTTCTGTGTTCTTTGCATCATCTTTGAATATTGTAGTTCATATACTGGTTTGAAAAAAAAAGGGTTTGCTTGATAATATTCACGTGACTATTGTGGACAATGCTGCTATGAACATTGGGGTACATTTGGACCTTCTCTTCACTATGTCTGTATCCTTGGGGTAAATACCCAGTAGTGCAATTGCTGGATCATAGGGCAGCTCAATTTTTAACTTTTTAATGGACCTCCGCACTGTTTTCCAGAATGGATGTACCATGTTCATAGCAGCATTGTCCACAAGAGCTAAATTGTGGAAGGAGCCGAGACGCCCTTCAACAGAGGATTGGATTAAGAAGATGACAACATGGATGGGACTGGAGGAGATAATGTTAAGTGAAATAAGTCAAGCAGAGAAAGACAATTATCATATGGTTTCGCTCATTTATGGAACATAAAAAATAGGAAGATCCATAGAAGAAAGGGAAGAATGAAGAGGGGATAAACAGTAGGGGAAATGAACCATGACAGACTATGGACTCTGGGAAACAAACTGAGCGCTTCAGAGGGGAGCGGTGTGAGGGATTGGGATAGGCTAGTGATGGGTATTAAGGAAGGCACATATTGCATGATGCACTGGGAGTTATATGCAAGTAATGAATAATGGAACATTACATCAAAAACTAGGGATGTACTGTACGGTGACTAGCATAATATAATAAAAATATTATAAAAATAATATTCACTTAAAAATACATATTTTGTCAAAAATAAATCGATGTCATATGCATTTACAGAAATGCCCACAAGACTGTTGGGTCATGTTATATTATTCCTCTCATTCTCTTATCTGTCTTAAATGTCAAATTTTTTGTTTCAGTGTTGCTTTCTGGTTTATTTTCATCAATTTTTCTTTCTAAACTTTCACTAAATTTATTACAGTTATTCTTATTTATTTTCCAGAATTTTTTGTTATTTTGCACTTCATTATATATAAAACATGGCATTTTTACTTTGAATTTAATAGCTTCTCATACTGCTCTGAAGAAATCAGATTTTTTTGTAAAGGTTTCTTGCATTTATCTCAATCATTTTTAAATTCAGTGTGTATATGTGTCTGTCTCTGTCTTTCCTATAATTACCTCCTTAACAGTCTGATGGCTTTGGTCCTAGAAAAGTATGAGAGACTGAAACACTACAATCTTTTGTAGGTATAATGCTGGGCTTTACTCACTGAAGGTATTCCTTCTGGAGAAGATTCTCTCCACTCATTCCCACTTAGAGTGCTCTCAAAATGCCATTTCTCCTTCCCCTTTTACATGTTTGTTCCTTAAAATTTCTTCTCCCAAAAGGTTCTTAACCTTTTCACCTCTGATTTTGCCCTCTACTCTCTTTCCCATTTTCTTTAAATTGATGCAGATTTACTTCTTTATTATTATGTTCGTTCAGTCTTATGACAGGGGGGTGATATATTTGGGACTAAACTCTCACACATATCTTAACATGGAAAGAGTTTTAAATACACAAAAGCAAGAGGTAACACAGAATAAGAAAAGGTGCCATAAAGCAATGCATAATGTTATATAATTATTGAAAAGCAGATGAACACAATACAGATCTGTTTAGAGGGCTTGAGCAGAGTGATGGAGCTACACTAAAAATTTAGAATAAGCTATCAGGAAAAGAGTTTCCTTAAACTAAAGCATTTGAATTTTGAGTGAGGAATAAAAAAAATCTGCTTCACATAAATTATATTTGGCAATAACTATCATTGCAGTTTCCTGGGGGGAAAATGAAGCAAATAATCATTATCAGCTTCTAAAAAGCTAAGGAAAACAAACCAATGAACAAACAAAAAGGATATATATCTACAGCATGATGTGATAGACTGCTATAGCTTCAGAAACATTAGGGCTTAATTATAAAAGAAAAAAAATCATTGCCTAAGGGTCATATAATATATTCAAGTATGGCTCTCTGATGTACGCATTTACATGAACTTACAATGCATATTTAACAAGTATAAGATCTTATGTTAACTAAATTTACATATAAAAATAAAATATGTGTATCTTAATAAAGTCACAGAAATATATTATCCTTACAAATTTACACATTTCCATGAAATATTTTGGAGACATATGTATGCATCATGAACATTTTATCTATGAGAGCAAAATTATTTTTTTCAAAACATATGTTAATTTTTTTGAGAGACTATAGAAAATTTTATTAAAGGAACATTTTAAAAATCATTTATTTTATACTGGGACTTACCAGCTAATCATTAAAAGTTAAAACTGTCATTCTATTCACTTTTTTAAAGATTTTATAATAATATTTTATTATATTATGTTAGTCACCATGCAGTACATCCCTAGTTTTTGAGGTAAAGTTCCATAAGATGTGGTCCATATATACAATGGAATATTATTCAGCAATCAAAAAAAAAAAACGATTTCTCAACATTTGCTGCATCATGGACGGGACTGGAGGAGAAAATACTAAGTGAAATAAGTCAAGCAGAGAAAGACAATTATCATAGGTTTTCATTCATTTATGGAATATAAGAAGTAGGAAGATCAGTAGGAGAAGAACCATGAGAAAATATGTGTTAATTTTTTTAAGACCTGCAATATGCCCTGAATAAATCACGGTTGAACTAAAACAATGAATTAATAAGATATTATTTTTGTGTACTTAATATGTGTCTCTCTTTAGGAAAAGCTAAATTAATGTCCCATGGAAAATATTAACCAAATATCTACTTATTTCTTTTTATTGGGGTTATTCCCACCATCAAGAATTGGTCTGTTTTTCTTCATTCTCAGTTTTCTCATTTTCCTAATGGCTCTGTTTGGAAACCTGTCCATGTTCATTCTCATTCTCCCGGACACCCATCTTCACACACCCATGTATTTTCTACTTAGTCAGCTCTCCCTCATGGACCTGAACTTCATCTCCAACATTGTCCCCAAGATGGCTTCTGATTATCTCTCTGGAAACAAGTCTATTTCTTTCATCGGGCATGGAGTTCAGAGTTTCTTCTTCATCACTTTAGCTGGTGCAGAAGGATTAATATTGGCCTCCATGGCTTATGATCGTTATGTGGCTATTTGCTTTCCTCTTCATTATCCCATTTGTATGAGCGAAAGAGTGTGTGTGCTGATGATAACAGGATCTTGGATCATGGGCTCAATCAACACCTGTGCCCACACTGCATATGTCCTACATATCCCTTACTGTTGATCCAGAGCCATCAACCATTTCTTCTGTGATGCCTCTGCCATGGTGAATCTGGCCTGCATGGACACCTGGGTCTATGAGTACACAGTATTTTTGAGCATCATCCTCTTCCTTGTGTTTCTTTTCATTTGCATTGCATGTTCCTACGGCCGGGTTCTCCTTGCCATCTGCCGCATGCAGTCCACAGAAGGGAGGAAAAAAGCCTATTTGACCTGCAGCACGCACCTCACTGTGGTGTCTTTCTACTATGCACCCTTTGTTTACACTTATCTATGCCCAAGATCCTTCTGATCTCCCACAGAGGACAAGGTACTGGCTCTCTTCTACACCATCCTGACCCCAATGCTCAACCCCATCATCTACAGCCTGAGGAGCAAGGAGGTGACTGGGGCAATGAGAATAGTGATTCAGAGGGTCTGCTCTGTAGAAATGTAACAAAGTTCTCACTAAGCCTGCTGCTTAAAAATACTTTAATTTCACCTTGTACATTCCTCAAGAACAATGTCATCCTAGGTCTGAAGACAAGGATTACATTAATATAGAAAAATAAATAATAGAGATTTGACAAAATAATGATATATTCCCAATCACTCGTTTTTGTGGAAATTTTTCTTTTTTATTTCTTTTTTTTGTTATAATTTTTATAATAATTTTTTTATTATATTATGTTAGTCAACATACAGTACATCCCTAGTTTGATGTAAAGTTCCATGCTTCATTACTTGTGTATAACACCCAGTGCACCATGCAATGAGTGCCCTCCTTAATACCCATCACTGACCTATCCCAAATCCCCCACCCCCATGCCCTCTGAAGCCCTCAGTTTGTTTCCCAGAGTCAATAGTCTCTCATAGTTCATTCCCCCTTCTGTTTACCGATAATTTATTAAATGTAAGTTGTAAGTTGATGTCTAAAGGCTTTGAAAGCAATGCAGTAAATAAGACAACAATACCCAAAATATTGAAAGATCCCAGATGTCCACTGACAGAAGAATAGATAAAGAAGATATGGCATAGATACCATTATATAAATCTTTACATATTTATGTGTAGATATATATCTATATATAGATAAAAATATAGATATATAAGGTATATAATTACATATTGTATATAAGATATATTATATATATCTATGCATATGTATATATAGCTATATATAGATATAATATATGATAGATATATAATATATATTAGATATATAGATATATATTACTCAGCCATAAAAACAGAATTAATTCTTACCATGTGCAATGACATGAATGAAACTAAAGCATATTATGCCAAGCAATGTAAGAGAGAGACAAATACCACAAGTTTTCACTCATAGATGAATTCAGAAAAGAAAGGTGAAAAGGGGTAAAAAGAGAGAGAGGCAAACCAATAAAAAGACCCTTAACTCTAGACAGCAAGCTGATGGTCATCGAGGGAAGGGTGATGGGGCATGAGTTAAGTAGGGGATGGAGATTAACGAGTACACTTGTAATGAACACCGAATGTTGTATGGAAGTGTTGAATCACCATATTATATACTTGAAACTAATATTATGCTGTATATTATCTAACTGGAATTAAAATGAAATCTTTAAAAAAGTTAAGTGGTGACAAATGATATAACTTTAGCTGCAATGGACAATTCGTTTGTATAGGAAGCATAGAATGCTTTTAAAATAACTCCCTTCAATAATATTGAAGTGTGTAATGGGATTCACTTTGCATTTAATTGTTGCAATGGTTCTCAGTGTTTATGCTTGGAAACAGAGTTTTTAAAAAATAATCTGTAATGGGGGGCCTGTGTGGCACAGCGGTTGGGCATCTGCCTTCGGCTCAGGGCGTGATCCGGGCGTTGTGGGATCGGGCCCCACATCAGGCTCCTCTGCTATGAGCCTGCTTCTTCCTCTCCCACTCCCCCTGCTTGTTGTTCCCTCTCTAGCTGGCTGTCTCTATCTCTGTCAAATAAATAAATAAATAAATAAATAAATAAAAAATCTTAAAAAAAATAAAAAATAATCTGTATTAATGACCAGTCCTACTATTGATCGATTAATAAAGCAATATAATTTAATTATCCTTGGAAAAATTAACATATATATCCATAAAAATAACACACACGTAACATATAAACATAAAATACAAACCACTGAATCAGATTGAAACAAATAAATTTAGCACATTTGAAATTGGAGATTTCCTGGATTAAAGCTAGTCACTACCTGAGCCAAGGTTTTGTGAGATTTCATTTCCACCCACAGGAGACAAACACATTATAGAACTGTAGTGGCTCTGTTAAATTTGATGACCTTCAAAAAGGGGTTCTTCTGAGTCCACATTGGGCTCCCTGCTCAGTGTGGAGCCTGCTGCTCCGTCTGCCTGCAATGCAAGCTGTTCCCCTGGTTACGTTCTCTGACAAATAAATAAAATCTTTAAAAAAAAAAGAAAAGACGGGGCGCCTGGGTGGCACAGCGGTTAAGCGTCTGCCTTCGGCTCAGGGCGTGATCCCGGTGTTATGGGATCGAGCCCCACGTCAGGCTCCTCCGCTATGAGCCTGCTTCTTCCTCTCCCACTTCCCCTGCTTGTGTTCCCTCTCTCGCTGGCTGTCTCTATCTCTGTCGAACAAATAAATAAAATCTTTAAAAAAAAAAAAGAAAAGAAAAGAAAAGAAAAAGAGAGAAAGTGGTTCTTCTCTGTCTCTATGCTACCAGTGGTTCCTATCCTAAAAATCCCCATCCTTATTTATCTGGACAACATGAAATTTGCTGCTTAAAGCTCCTCAGATTCAACTGAGTTAAAAATAGAAAATGCCTAGTAACCCTCAGAGTTCTAAAGCCCATTGCTCATAATGTACCATTGGAAACCTTATGATACTCACCAATGTGGCTACCTCATTGAAATCTGCAGCCATTCACATAAAAGAGATTTAGTACAACAGCATTTCCAAGCTTTTTTTTTTTTTTTTGCTAGTCTACCAATGATTGGGTTCCCTGCGTGGCTCGGTGGATTAAGCACCCATATCTTGATTTCGACTGAGGTCATGTGAGATGGAGCCCCAATGTTGGGCTCCAAGTTTGGTGTGGAACCTGGTAAAGATTTTCAATCCCTCCCCCTCTGCCCCTCCCTCCACACTCCTAAAAACAAAAAATCAAGTTAAACTAAATGTAAAAAGTGTACAGATGCTTATATTCCCATATATAATTTAAAAAGTAATATCATTTAAAGGAGATGCCAGCCTCTTTGCATAATTGTGTGTTGTTGTCAGCACTGGGCACACACAGATTTCCAATAAATCCAGGATGAGGTTCCCTGGCCTGGCTACCTGTTTTATTGGTACAACACTTCCCTTATTTAAACCTACCCTAGGAAAACAGTGTTCTGTGTTCACAAATGTAAGACAAATATATTCAATAAACATATTATAATAATAATGCTATTTCATAAAGGGGGGGTGACAAGGTGATATAAATTCACTTTATTTGGCTTGCAATCCAGCCTTCTTTGATTTAGAATCTTATTAATACTAATTTTTAAGGGTCCTTGTGAAACCAGAAATGCCATCCACTCTTTCTGTGCTGGGAACACAATGAAGGTTGGACACTGAGACTGAGAGTCTTTCACAACGAGCACCACTGCACAGGACTGTGGTTACAGGGCAGTAACTGAAGCACTTGTCCTTCACCAGTAATGCTGTCTGTCCTCAGGGAAGTACAGGGAGGGGAGTTCTCATCCACCCACTGGGTCCCACTTGAATCTCATATCTTTGGGAAGCAGGTATGCCAAGTGTTCCCCTGAGGTAAGCTGTTGTCACAGAAACACCACAAGACTGTAAAGTTTTGAGCATCAACCTGTGAAAAGGAATGAAACTAAGTGCACCTCTTCCTTCCATGTGCTTAAATGTCTCCTCTGTGCAGATGCCTCATGCTTCCCTTTCCTTTCTGTTTGCCCAACATCACTGTTCCTAAATGATTACAGCATCTGACACAGGTTGTGTGTGTGTTGGTTTTATATGTTTCTGTGATCATGGCTCTTAACTGAAAAACTACTTCTGCAAAGTGTTTTCCATTTATCTCTCTGATAACAACACCAAATTATGCTTCGACCAATGGTAAACAAAATCCATTCATTTCTAGGTTTATGTTCATCAACAGCAAACCAAAAAGAGCAATTTGAAAATTATTTTTGCTAATGAAGTTAAATTATTGAATTTCTTGTTGGAAGCAACACATTGATATTTTACACAACAATTTGACAAGTTTGCAGACTTGAATTTATACCCAAGACACCTCCATGAGAGTAAATTCAATTGAAAATTCACAAAATATTGTCTTCAATTACCAGCTACTCTTGATTGTCAACCAAACTAAGTGATTTCATAAGTGGGTCTGTAACCTGGGAAAAAAGCTTTGTGAAAATCTGGCATGAACCAGGAAGACTGGGAGTTCTGTGAGGGCAGGAGCTCAGTAGCGGGTTCCTTCTCAATCTCCAGCAGGTGGAGCAGGTCAGTATATACTGGTTCTCCCCCCTGGGAAAGAGTTAGCATGTATCTATGTATCTTATTTGTTTGCTTGTCTTTATTTTGACAAGCAAACTTGTCAAAGTCTTTCCCCTAACTCAAGGACTGGCAGGTAGCGAAGTCAGGAACCAGGAAAATGCATCACAGGGGAGGTTGCAGAGCCAGAAGGGGAAGCAGGACAGAGAGGATGCACAGAGAGCAGCACTTGGACGGGGACTCCTCAGCTGGGGCAGCACTGGGGGAGTGGGGAGGGGTTTGGCAGGCAGCAGCCAAGACTCCTGGAATTCCTTCCCAGGGAATATATAAGGAGAGAGATGCACTGAATGCTGCCATGGCAAGCAGCACAGCAGTCCCTGGAAGACCCTGAGCTCTGGGGCATGAGGACCACAGTGTAGAGATCCTGCTGGCCAAGGGACATGCTCATTGTCCTAGGGGCCCCCACTGGGGCCAGAGGACAGTGGGGATGGTGTCAGCATAAACTTCCCCTCTCTTTTCCACAAGTTTGCCTCACTCCCTGGTACCAGAGTTGCCGCTTGTTTCCCCCTCAGGACAGATGAGACACAAACAGGTAGACTATCACTTAAAATGTTTCCTGGGCTGAGAGGAGCCCCGTCAACCCTGGCACAGGGTGCGGGTCAAGGGTGGACTCCCTGGAGTCCTGAATGACCTTCAGGGCACCCGGTAGACATAGATATTTGGCTTTTGTTTCCTGTTAGGGCAGGTGTCCCCCATCTGCCCACTTCAACCCATGGGGACAACTGTCCCGTGTCCCAGGGCAGGGCCCCTGCAGAGACCACCAGGAGCACTTCATTACCCAGGCCCATTTCTTTTCTGGTCCAGCCCCTCAAGTTCTGACCAGTGCCTAGAGCTGAGCAGGGGAAGTGCTCAAGGGGTGGGGGTTCTCCCCAGTATCGGTGGGGGGTTAACCAGCTCATCCCCCACACAGGAACTGCACCAGGGATGCACTAGCTGAAGCTTTCCTTTCTGTCCTCTGGGGAGATAGGCAGGTCAGGAGGCCAGAGGACCTGGGTACACCTGGGCCAGCACCAGAGTTACCTGCCTGACTTACTAACACATTTTCTAGGAGTGGGAAAACTCTGGTGGGGGTCGTCCTCTGCCTTTTACAGCCCCTAGTCATTGCTTAAAGTTCATGGAATGTGCTTTCCCTTATCCATGCCTTTAGCCACTTGCAGACATTCTAGCTCTGTTTATGACCTCAGGTGTAAGTGGAATAAAGGAAGGTCTGTTCATTGTTACTGCTGCGACTACTGCCTGTCATAGCTGGATGTAGTCAGCCTGCTCAGTGCAGGGGACAGGGTCACTTCCATGCCCAAGACTCACACTTCAGGGTTGTTTGGTCTCCACTAGGTTAGGAGCTATTGCAGAAAGTGCTTGGGGAGGCTCCAGTTTGGGTCCTTAGCTGAAATATATCATTTGGGGCATCTGTTGGTGTTTTCTCGTTCTCCCTTTTAACTTAAAAAAGAGTAAAGAGACAAACAC
The DNA here is from genome assembly GCF_002007445.2 of Ailuropoda melanoleuca. Taxonomy (NCBI): domain Eukaryota; kingdom Metazoa; phylum Chordata; class Mammalia; order Carnivora; family Ursidae; genus Ailuropoda; species Ailuropoda melanoleuca. Next base: position 724,028 of record NW_023250281.1, read on the forward strand.
GTGTTAGTGGTTGGAGTTTGTTCTTCAGTCTTGGTGATACCTACTATGAATGCATTTAGTCCTTCGCCAGATGCTAAAAATGCTAACTCCACTTGCTCCTCCTGGAACACTAGAATCAGGAGAAGGGTTGAAAGAAAAGAGAGCTCTGGAGCACCCTAATGGTTTGGACTTTGCTGTACTCAGGTGGAGTGTAAGTGTGAAGTAGGAAAGGTGAGCTTAAAACTGCCATTGAATATGTATACCACATCTTCTTCCTCCATTCATCTGCCTATGGACATCTGAGCTCTTTACACTCTTAGGCCATTGTGAACACTTCTCCTATAAATACTGGGGAAACAAGTACCCCTTTGAATCATTATGTTTGTATCCTTTGGATAAATACCTCATAGTGCAGTTGCTGGGTGATAGGATGAGCAGGGAGCTATTGTGGGGCTCAATTTGGGATCATGACCTGAGATAAAGACAGATGCCTAACTGACTGAGCCCCCTAGGAGTCCCAAGTACTTCTGTTTTTAACTTGTTGAGAAACCTCCATATCATTTCCAGAGTGGCTGTACCAGCTTGCATTCCCAACAACACTGTAAGAGGGTTCCCCTTTCTCTTCATCCTTGCCAATATGTGTAATTTCCTGTCTTATTAATTTGACCAGTGTGAGGTCGTATCTCATTGTGGTTTTGACTTGTACTTCCCTGATGCTGAGTGATGTTGAACATTTTCTCATGTGTCTGTTGGTCATTTGTTTATACACAATGGAATATACTCCACCATCAAAAAGAATGACATCTTGCTATTTGCAACCAATGGATGGAACTAGAGGGTGTCATGCTAGGTGAAATGTCAGTCACAGAAAGTAAAATACCATATGATTTCACTCTTGTGTGGAATTTCAGAAAGAAAACAGATGAATATATGGGAAGGGAAGGAAAAATAAAGTAAGAGGAAATCAGAGTGAAGCAATCCATAAGAGACTCTTAACTGTAGGGAACAAAATGAGGGTTGCTGGAGGGGAAGTAGGTGGGGAAGGGGTAACTGGGTGATGGGCATTAACAAGGGAACTTGATGTAATGAACACTGAGTGTTATATGCAACTGATGAATCACTGAATTCTACCTCTGAAACTAATAGTACAGTATATGTTAATTAAATTAATTTAAATAAATAACATGACATAACAAAATTATTATTAAAAAGAAATAAAATTTATTTAAAAACTCTGCTATTGAGTTTCTTTCAGATTTGAGGTACATTGGGAAGCTTGTAATGCAGATAGCCCTTGACAGTGTGGATGTCAGCAGTAGCTCTACCTTGACAATGAGCCACTAACCTGTTTTCTAAGGAAGGATACTATGGGAAGGTGAACTTGTGAAGAAACAATGAGGGGAATTTGAAGAACTCCCTTAATTTTCATGTTAAGGAGACATAAGTGTATTTTTAAGTTCACAGGATGAACCCAAGGTGAGCCTTACCACCTATGTATTTCAGTGCAATACTTGTGTGAATTGTAGCTTAAATTACACTTCTAATTCATCCTTACTTTTGTTAAGAAAAGTGTCATTTTTATAACAAATTATCTACTGTGTATGTTTGTATCTTCTTAGACAAACCACTAAAAACTCGAGGTTTCAGTGCATTAGGGAGATAAAGCACACAACACAAACAGAACAACAGGTTACAACAAGGAACTAATAAACGGGATTGGAGAATACAACACTCTACACTGAATTGCCAGCCATGCGAGGCACAGTGTCTGGGGGTGGGGGGGATGACCAGAAGAGGACACACAGAGAGTTGGGTCTTGGGCCGAGTCTTGAGGAATGGATATTGCACGTATTAGCTGGGAAAAAGAAGAGACGGGAGAGCCCAGGAGAGAGAAGGGGCTTTCATGGCTCTCAAGGAATGATTATAACTCCTTTAGAGCAAAGGAGCATTACTTACAGTGTCCGGATTGAGATGTGCAGGTGTATGTGCTCTCCCACCAGGCCCTACTGTCCCAAATTGGAAAACTTCTGTTCTTAAATCAGTGTAATTTATCCTCTGTGAAGTCTTCCCTGATTTTCACAACCAGAGTACTTTCCTTTGACTTCCCCTTTTCCTGCTTTACCTAAACGTACATGTGTAAAAGCAATTATTTCAAGTGGCACAGACTTAACGTTTTGCCAATTCCAGTTTATTCACTTACTTTTAAAAATGGAGATATACCTGGCATGTAACATTCTGTTCCCATCAGGTGCACATCAGAGTTATATACGTATATATCATGAAATAATCACCACTTAATTCAGGTTAACATCTCTCCCAACAGTTACACATTTCCTTGTGATAAGAAATTTAAGATTTTTGTCATAGAAACATTCAAATATACAATACAATGTACAGTATAAATAAAATGATTAAGTATAGTCGCCATTAACTACAGTCCTCATAAAAAACACTTTTATCCATGTTCACAACATAGCTTCTATCTTTAAGGCACATATGTTTGTTAAGGGCAGAAGCAGGTTCTTGGTTCTCTTTCCATTCAGAATACTTTTGCCCTGTGACATTAACAATGACAATAACCCTCTGATACCTGGCATGGTCCTTGACAGGTGGTTAAGAGCATCTTCAGCAGACATTGGCAGGGCTGATTTCCTGTGGGAGCAGGCAGCTGCTGAGCAGGGGCATGGGCTGATGAAAACCCAGGCAGGAAGATCACTCTGATTGTGGAGGAGGATTGGCAGCTGGAAAGTAAAGAGGTCCTTACTGTGAAAAAGAGGGAGACCTGAGAGTCCCTGCTGGAGGGTCTGGGAGTCTGAGACAGGAAGCAGGAGCCTGGGCTCTCTGGCAAAGTTTATTCTGGACTGATAATCAGTCCTTGGAATGCTTGCACAGTTGGGAATTATGAAGTCAGCAAGGTAAGGGTATGCTCACTCATTCCATAAGCATTAATTTAATATTGTCTACTTTTGCTGAGAATGTCCTAACATGTGGGATGTAAGGATAGGAGGAGGAACCAGATGCTGACATGCTGGTTCAGTGCACAGGAAGCTCACAACCAGGACACAGATCCAAACTGGAGGCTCGACTGTATCCCATTACAGAATATGCACTGGTTTATTCATGTCTGTCTTCTTGTCACTCAGCTTTGAGCACCTGTTGCATGCCAGGCATTGTCATTGGGAGCTCAGTTCTTTCAGTCTGGGGAAATGCCCAGAACGAGTCTGAGTCTGGGAGTGGACGGCAAGTGCTGCTGAGTGGGCCCTCAGACGCTGCAAGAGAAGCATGATAATACGAGTGCCTATGCTGACAAGGGAGTGACTGTGCTTCCAAAGGTTAGTGGGAGTGAGAATATCTTAGTGAAGCTCATAATTGGGGAGCATTATTGTTCTGCTCGAGGAATGGCACCTAGATTACCGATGGGGAGAGTCACACAGTTCAGAGCTGATTTACCCTCAGGCAGTTCTAGTCATTGTCAGCAGGATTACATAGCACTCCCTCCAGGCACCTGGTGTTACAGAGAGAAGAAATGACAGGTTTTTTTTTTTTAAGATTTTATTTATTTATTCGACAGAGATAGAGACAGCCAGCCAGTGAGAGAAGGAACACAAGCAGGGGGAGTGGAAGGGGAAGAAGCAGGCTCATAGCAGAGGAGCCTGATGTGGGGCTTGATCCCATAACGCTGGGATCACGCCCTGAGCTGAAGGCAGACACTTAACCGCTGTTTCACCCAGGCACCCCAAGAAATGACAGGTTTTAATCAACCCCTTTTACGGATGACTGATGTCATCAGTCGTGTTATTTCCATGTTGTTTATGTGACCACTGTTGGCTAATGGCATAAAAGAAAAAAAATAGAGTTCATTTTTGTGGAAATTGGAAAAAAAAGAAAACAAGTATGCCCTCATTGGTGAAAGTTCTCACTGAGTGTTATACCACAAGTGAAGCAACAAATTCACCAATGTGTATGTCCATCTGAAGGAGCATTAAAAATTTCTACAAATTTTCCCAAAGAGTTACTATCCAGAATATATATAAAAAAACTATTACAACTCAAAACACAAAACCAAATAATCAATCCCATCAAAAGTTGGGCAGACGACATGAACAGACATTTTCCAAAAAAGATATTGAAATAGCCAACAGACACATCACAAATGCCCACTATCACTCATCATCAGGGAAATGCAAATCAAAACCAAGATGCAAAATCAGAGTCCTGAGAAATCAAATGCTCTAAATCTAGAAGTAGAAAAGCCACCACTGTTTGGAGGTGGAAGACATGAATCCATTGTGATAAATCTGAGGATGTGTTGGAGGAAAAGGAGCCTGTTTGAGGAGGTTACTGCCAAGTATTATAAGCAGCAGAGCACAAAATTGAAACTTTCAGAGCTCTGATACATGAGGGATGTTCCCGGCTTGAAGGTGCTCAGGTGGTGAAACAAGGTGGAAACCCAGATGTGACAGCTTGGACTGAGGATCCCTGGGGTCACAAGAAGAACAGGTGGTACCCAGAGTTCCCAAGTATAGGAGCAGGGTGTCTGGCTGAACCAGTGATCTAGGGGTGTGTTTTCTGCTCTGTGTTGCCATAAACTGCAAACAGCTGCATGATCATCTAATCACTCTCCTGCTAGGCGTACAGCAAAAGACAGAAGGGTGATGAGACCCTGCACCCAAGGAGTCTGTCAAATTTGGAGTTTTGAAATTGAGTTTTGTGCCTGAGATAAAAACAAAAAACAAAACAAACAAAAACCAACCAACCAAACGACAAAAAACCACCACACAAAACAGGGTTGAACACAGTTTCCCCAGAAACCAGGGAGACAGAATGACTGATTACTTTTCTGAAAGGACTCACTGAAGACTGGGGGTATGAATTTTCAGCTCCAGGGCTAGAGAGGGGTCCCTGCCATATTCATCCTGCCCAACAGGGCTGAAAGTCCAAAGGGAGCAAAACAGCACCACCTACTGGACTTTGGAGCAGTTACACTAAGTCCTGCCTCCCTGGGCACTGGAGGAGCTGTTCCCCTAGGACAAGTCCATCCTAGAATGAGCTCAACAGGCCCCTCCCCAAGAGTCCAACACAAACAACTGACTCACACCAAGTTTACTGATCATAGAGGGCTGCAAATTTTCATCTCTTGGGGACCACAGGATATAGCATTCTTTCCAATTTTATTGTTTAGTCTTTTATTTTTTTTTTGTTTTTTTCAATGTTTTTAACTTTTGTAATTTTTTAAAATTTTTTGATTATTATGATATGTTAGTCACAATACAGTACATCATTAGCTTTTGATCTAGTGCTCCATGATTCATTGTTTGCGTATAACAACCAATGCTCCTTAATACCCTCATTAATACCCATCACCGGCCTATCACATTCCCCGAGCCCCTCCCCTCAGTTTGTTTCCAGGAGTCCATAGTCTCTCATGGTTCATCTCATCCTATGTCTCATATTTATATATAAGCTATTACTGAGATGTACTTCAAGTGGAGGCTATACAAAGTGGATGAATGAGGCAGAAGAATGAATCAGTGATATAGAAGATAAAATGATGGAAAATAAGAAAGCTGAAAAGAGGAGAGAGAACTATTAGAACTTGAAGGGAGACTTTGACTAATCTTCAATTCCATAAAGTGAAATGATATTTGTATTATAGGGGTCCCAGGAGATGAGGATCAGGAGAAATAGCATTCCAACAAATTATAATTTAGAACTTCCCTAATCTGGGGCAGGAGATAGACAGTCAAGGTCAGAAGGTACAGGAAACCCCCATCCTCCAAATCAATAACAGATCAACACCTCAACATGCAATACTGAAGCTTGCAAATTTAAAAGATAATGAGAAAATCCTGAAAGCAGCTTGGGACAAGAGGTCCTTCAGTCCTTCACCTCCAAGGGCAGACACAAGAGCCTGGGAGCAGACGGGTACACAAAGAACTAGCAGACCAGAAAGGACTAATATGATATATTCAACATGCTAAATGGGGGAAAAAAGTATGCAGCCAAGATTAGTGTATCCAGCAAGGGTGTCATGCAGAATAGAAGGAGAGATAAAGACCTTCCAGGAAAAAAGAAATGAAAGGAATTTGTGGACACTAACCATCCCTGCAAGAAATATTAAAGGGCATCCTTCGAGTGGTGAGAGAGCCTAAAAGTAATAAAGATCAAAAACGGAACAGAGACAATGTCCAGAAACAATAACATTACAGGTAATACAATGACACTAATTTCATATCTTTCAATAATTATTTTGAATGTAAATGGATGAAATGTACTAATCAACAGACATAGGTTATCAGAATGGATAAAAATAAGACTCATCAATATGCTGTCTGCAAGAGATTCATCTTAGACCAAAAGCTAGCTCCAGATTGAATGTAAGGGGTGCAGAAACATTTATCATGCTAGTGGACATAAAAAAAAAGTGGAGTATCCATACTTATATCAGACATACTAGATTGTAAACCAAAGACTGTAATGAGAGATATAGAAGGACACTATACTATAATAAAGGGTTCTGTGCAACAAGAAGATCTAACAATTGTAAATATTGATGCCCCTAACTTGGGAGCAGCCAAATATCTAAACCAATTAATAACAAAATTAAAGAAACACATTGATAATAATACAGCAATAGTAGGGGATGTTAACACCCCACTCACAGCAAAGGATAGATCATCTAAGCAGATTACCAAGGAAGTGAGGGCTTGGGATGAGACACTGGACCAGATGGACTTAATAGATACATTCGGTGCATTTCATCCTAAGCAACAGATGCACATTCTTTTTGAGTGCACATGGAACATTCTCCAGAAGAGGTCATATACTGGGTCAAAAATCAGGTCTCAATGGTTCAAAAAGACTGAGATCATACCATGCATCTTTTCAGACCACAATGCTTAAAAACTTGAATTCAACCACGAGGAAACATTTAGAAGAAACACAAGTACATGGAAGTCAAAGAACACCCTCCTAAAGAATGCATGGGTCAACCAGGAAATTCAAGAAGACTATTTAAAGTTCTTGGAAGGGGGGCACCTGGGTGGCACAGCGGTTGGGCATCTGCCTTCGGCTCAGGGCGTGATCCCGGCGTTATGGGATCAAGCCCCACGTCAAGCTCCTCTGCTGTGAGCCTGCTTCTTCCTCTCCCACTCCCCCTGCTTGTGTCTCTATCTCTGTCGAATAAAAAAAAAAAGATTTAAAGTTCTTGGAAGGAAATGAAAAGGAAAACACGACAGTCCAAAAGCTTTGGGCTGCAGCAAAGACAGTCCTAAGAGGGAAGTGTAAAGCAGTATAGGCCTTCCTCGAGAAATAAGACAAGTCTGAAATACACAATGTATAATAAAAGAGCTGGAAAAAGAACAGCAAAGATGGCCAAAATCCAGCAGAAGAGAAATAATAAATACTGAGCAGAAATCAATGTTTTCAATATTTTAAAAATCAGTAGAACAGACCAACAAAACCAAGAGCAGGTTCTTTGAAAGAATTAATAAGACTGAGAAACTCCTAGGCAGACTTATCAAAAAGAAAAGAGAAAGGATGCAAAATCATGAATGAAAGAGGAGAGATCACAGCCAACACCATAGAAATACAAACAATTATAAGAGAAATTTATGAACAATTATATGCCCCCAAAATGGTCAATTTGGAAGAAATGGACCAATTCCTGGAAACATAGAAACTACCAACACTGAATCAGGAAGAAACATAAAAGCAAAACAGACCCATAACCAGCAATGAAATTGAATTGGTAATCAAAAATCATCCACCAAACAAAAGTCCAGTCCAGATGGCTTCCCAGGGGAATTCTACAAACATATAAAGAGGAATTGAGGATTGGGTGTTAACTAATGGAATGGTGAACAAAAACTAATGATATAATATATGTTTGCAAACTGAGCATTATTAAAAAAACTTTAAAAAATAAAGAAGAATTATGCTTATTCTTCTGAAAGGGTTCCAAAAAAGTATAAATGCAACATAAACATTAAAAGTCATTATATGAGGCCAACATTACATTGATTCCAAATCCAGACAAAGACCCCACCAAAAAGGAGTTTATAAGCCAATCTCCCTGACGAATATGGATGCAAAAATTCTCATTAGATACCAGCCAGTGGGATCCAACAGTATATTAGGAGGATTAATCACCACGACCAAGAGGGATTAATTTCTGGCCTGCAAGAGTAGTTCAACGTCCACAAATCCATCTATGTGATACACCACATTAATATAAAAAAGGACAAGAACAAGGTGATCTTCTCAATACATGTAGAAAAAGCATATAAGAAAATACAGCATTCTTTCTTGATATGATCCCTCCACCATGTAGGGATAGAGGGAATATACCTCAATATCATAAGTTACATATGAAAGGTCAAGAGTGAATATCATCCTCAATGGGGATAACGTCAGGAACACCACAGGGATGTACATACTCTCCACTGTTGTTCAACATTCTACTGGATGTCTTAGCCTCAGCAATCTGACAATAAAAAGAAATAAACGGCATCCAAATTGGAAAAGAAATCAAAGTAAGACAAGCAGAGAAAGACAATTATCATGTGGTTTCACTAATTTATGGAATAAAAGAAGTAGGAAGATCGATAGGAGAAAAGGGAAGAAGAAGGGGGCGGGTAAACAGAAGGGGGAATGAACCATGAGAGACTATGGACTCTGGGAAACAAACTGAGGGCTTCAGAGGGGAGGGCAGTGAGGGAATGGTATTGGCTGGTGATGGGTTTTAAGGAGGGCATGCATTGCATGGTGCACTGGGTGTTATACACAACTAATGAATCATGGAACTTTACACCAAAGACTAGGGATGTACTTTATGGTGACTAACATAGTATAATAAAAAAAAATACTATTAAAGAGAAAAGAAAAGAAGAAATCAAATCTTCTCTCTTCCCAGATGACATGATACTGTGTGTAGAAAACCCACATGCTCCACCAAAATTTGCTAAAACTGATACAGGAATCCAGCAAAGTCACAGGAGATAAAATCAATGTACAGAAGTCAAATGCATTTCTACAGAAGAACAATGAAGAAGCAGAAGAGATATAAAGGAATTGATCCCATTTACAATGATAGCAAAAAACTATCAGATACTGAGGCATAAACCTACCAAAGAGGTCAAGAGATGTACTCTGAAAGCTACAAAATGTTTATGAAAGAAATTGAGGAAGACATAGACATGTAAAAGAATTCCATGCTCCTGGATTGGAAGAAAAAATATTGTTAAAATGTCTATATTACTAAAAGGATTCTAAATATTCAATGCAATCCCAGTCAAAATACCATCAGCATTTTTCACAAAGCTGGAGGAAACAATCCTAAAATGTGTATGGAATCAGAAAAGACCCCAAATGTCCAGAGAAATGTCGAAAAAGAAGAGCCAAGCTGGGCCATATCTTTTCTGGACTTCAAGCTGTATTACAAAGCTGTAATCATCAACACAGTACAGTACTCACATAAAAACAGACACACAGATCCGTGGAACAGAATGGAGAACCCAGAAATGGACCCTCAACTTTATGTTCAACTAATCTTCAATGAAGCAGGTGAGAATATCCAATGGGAAACAAACAAACAAACAAACAAACAAACAAACAAAAAAACAGTGTCTTCAACAAGTGGTGTTGGGAAAATTGGACGGCCACATGCAGAAGAATGAAACTGGACCATTGTCATAGACCATACACAATGATAAACTCAAAATGGATGGAATACCTAAATGTGAGACAAGAATCCATCAAAATGCTAGAAAGGAGCAAAGGCAATGACTTCTTTGTGCTCACCCATAGAAACATCTTTCAAGGCGCATCTCTAAAGCCAAGGGAAATTGGGACTTCATCAAGATAAAAAGCTTCTGTGCAGCCAAGGAAACAGTCAACAAAACTAAAATGGAACCTACAGAATGGGAGAGAGGATATTTGAAAATGACTTATCAGATAAAGGGCTAGTATCCAAAATCTATAAAGAATTTCTCAAACTCAACACCCAAAAAAACACCAATAATCCAATCAATAAATGGACAGAAGACGTGAACAGATACTTCTGGAAAGAAGATATACAAATGGCTAAAGGACACATAAATAAATGCTCAATGCCACTTTGCCACCAGGGAAATAGAAATCAAAACCACAATGAACTTGTTTAGGTGGCTAAGCTGGGATGTACCAAAAACAAAAACATAAAACAACCTGAAAGTGTTACTATACCAAGAAATTGTTTCTATTAGGTGCACACACACACACACACACACACACACACACACATAAAGATGGGACGAACAGAAAAGCTATAGACTAGGTGATCATATTTGCACAAGATATATCTAACAAAGAACTTCAAACTATAATATATAAGGAACTCAAAACTCAAGAGGAAAAAAAAAAGAAAAGAAAACTATCCAAACAGAAAATGGACAGAAGACATGAACAGATATTATATCAAAGACACATGCAGATGCAAATAGGAACGAGAAAAATGTTCAACATCACTAGCCATGAGAAAAATGCAAATGAAAACATGATAGTTATCACTGCTCCCCACCTGTTAAAACTGTTGGTTAATATAACACACAGTAAAAACATCACTGTTGGAAAGAGGCAGCTCTCCTACACTGCTGGTGGGAATGTAAATAGAATAGCCACTCAGGTAAGACAGTTTGATAGATTCTACAGAAGCAAAACATAAACCCTATAACCTAGCAAGCAGTCTCTTGGACCTTTAAACCCAGAGAATTAAAATTTAAGATCCCATGAAACATTGTGCACAAATGTTCACTGCAGTTTATTTGAAATAGCAGAAAGACTATAAATAACCAAAATGGATGAAGGTTGCTTCTGTGAAGGAATCTTTCTGAACTACCTACAGCTTCTGTGAATCTATAAATCTACCTCCCTATCTCCCTACATATCTGTAGCAGTGCTCTACCTGTCAAGGCACCTCAGAATAGTCCCTAAAATTAGCAGCCCCACCCTGGCTCGCTGGATCTCCAAACATCACTAAAGGCCCCAAGACCCTAAGATGAGGGTGTCAAGCAGCGGTGAAGGAGGCAGGAGGGGTCTGGTGCTGGTTTATGACTTGGCAGGGGCTGTGCTGTGACACCCTGTAGCCCTAAGGAGCAGAGAAGGCCAATTAAGGGACAGAGGCAGCATCCTGACTGCTGCCCTCCCAGAGCTGATGTTTTACCTTTGGGGAGGAAAGGCCAGGACAAGGACCTGGCTTACAGTCTACCCTCCTTTGTTCCCTCCCTTCTCTGAACAACATCTGTCCCCTACCCTTGTAGATCTCCTCCCCAACACTGCCATCTCCTGCCTCCTGTTCACACAGCCACCTCCCACCAAAGTTGCCCCCATTTTACAGATGAAGGAATGGGGACTCAAGGGGTCAGCAGCTCTGGGTGCCAGCCCATCCAGGAGGCTGATGTTTGTGGATCCCAGCGTATGGTGAGAAGGGTCTAAGCAGCTAAGCACAGGAGACACTACGTGCTGGGATCACATAAGCAACACACATCCCCCTTATATTTAAGTGACCTGGACTCCACCAGCTTCTACACTGGCTCCTTAAAGCAGCACTTTAAATCAGCTGAGACACCATCCATCTTAGAGATGCAAGCCTCTTACATCCCAAGCCCCTTGAAGTTCCCCTACCACCCCCAGATGAAGCTTCCTCATGGCTCCCATCTGTGTATCCTCAGGTGATATGAGCATACGGCCTTGACTGAGCTCAGTCCAGGGGCCACAGTTCTAGGCTCTTCCCCTTCCAGTGAAGCTGTACCCACAGGTAGGTCCCAGCTCACTGAGATGAGCACCTCACCTGAACTTCCACCCCACATCTGTGGAGCTAAGAGGGACCATTTCCCAGGAGGGGATGAACCTGGAACCTCACTTTCCAACTCCCTTCTAACACCGTGTTCAATTTATCATAGGATCTCTGCTCTGCCTCTTGGAATTGGCCCCTTTCCTTCGTGCCCAAGTAGACCCTACAGTCTCCAAGGTGCAGCTATTCCCAAGTCTCTTGCACTGTGCCTTACTCTGTGCAAACAACCAGGCACCTGAAGCACCCAATGTGAATTCCACATGTCTCCCCCAATTCTTGCAGTGCTATTGGTCAGAATAGAGCCCACCATCCTGGCCCCTCACACCATTCTGCCTACAGTCCTGACCCCACACCTCCTCACCTAGAGACAGGGAATGGTCCCATGCCTCTGCACTCCCTCACCCTGGTTCCCTGGCCTTGTCACATTTGCTCGTTAAAGGCTTGCACTACAAAGGAATGTGTAGTGGAGAAACACTTGCTGTTGTGGCCACAGTTTGAGCCATAACATCAAGGTCCAACCTCAGGTTTAGCAACAATCTGCTGGGAGGTCTTAGCCAGAAATGCTTTATGCAGAAATACCTGTGTGCAGACATACTGCTTCTCATTTCCTTCCAATCATAGTGGTGCTGATGTCAGCAGCTGTGCTTGGTTTCCAGAGATCAGTATGTCTGAAAGTGTTGATGGGGACAGGCAGGTTATGCTCAGTATCAGCTCTGCATGCTTCATCAACATTTTGTTAGAGCCCCTGAGACCCCAGCCTCAGGAGAATATGATGACTCATAAGGGGCAGTAGTGACTGTAAGCCAGGCTGCACATTACAATAGCCCAGAAGTTGTTTCTTGTCAATTACTCATTTGAAATTGATCATTTTAAATTGTTTATTTAACCTAATATTCAAATGTGTACCACAGCCCCACTCCAGACGTGCATAAACGTCACCCCTTGGTCACTGCATGGAAGGCAGAAACTTCCAGAAAGATCTTCATTTGAATGAACCACCTCTCCACCTCATGGAGATGAGCCTGCCTTCCACTGCAGTGCTTGTCTCCTTAAGACATCCACCTCTCCCTTGAGGATACAGCACCTCTCCTTCAACTGGAGGATCTCAGGCAATGCCTCCACAGAGCTCAGGGTCTGGGTCTCCTCTACAACATCCTCCCATCGCCCCTTCTCACTTCTTGTCCTGAGTTTTAATACAAAGTCTTCAAACTACTGGGCTATTTTATCTCCTAGAGCATGGTGTCCTTTTTTTCTGAGGAGGAGAACTCCCCTCAAATGAATAATGCCCAGATATCAGGCCACAAGGAACTCAGGCTGAAGTAAACCCAAGATGAGAAGAGACTCCAATGCTCACTTCCCTACAGAGTTGAATGTCATTGGGTTTTGGGTCAGGCTGATGTTCCAGTGGCTTTTTAGCCCACTGCTAAGCTGGTATGGAGGGCTCATGGTTTGAAGGCTCCACTCTGTCCAGTGGACACATCCGTGCAATGCTGAGCAGATTTGGAGGTCTCATAATCTGACACCCACTGGCAAGCCCAGTGTTTGACGGCTCTGTGCTCTGGGGGAAGGAAGGATCCACATCCAAGGGCATGTGCTGAACTCACTGTCCAGGTGCCTGCTTGGGCTAGTGCAGAGTTGCATCGTTGGTCTCAGGTCCAAGTGCCCATGGTGTGCCTGCTATCAAGGTGCCTGCTTGATCTATCACAGAGGTGAGTTGTTGGTCTTGAGGTCCAAGGGCACAGGGTGAGCCTCCTTACCAGGTGCCTGCTTGGCCCTAGCTAGAATAGTACTATGTTCTAGGTCTCAAGGAATAAGGGCGCATGGTGAGCCGGCTGTAAATGTGCCTGCTTGGCCTATAAGACAGCTCATTTGATGGTCTCCAGGTCTAAGAGTATATGGTGATCACACTGCCAAGGTGACTGCTTGGTGTAGCACAGAGCTTTGTTCTAGGTCCAAGGAATAGGGCATGTGGTGATCCCTCTGTGAACATGTCTGCGTGGCCTATCAGACAACTCAGTTGTTGATCTCTAGTTCCAAGAGTATATGGTGATCCCACTCTCAAGGTGATTGATTGGCCTAGCACAGAGCTCAGTTGTTGATTGCCAGGTCCAAAGACACATGTTGAGCCTGCTATCCAGGTACCTGCTTGGCTTAGAGCAGACCTGGGTTGGTGGTCTCCAGCTCGATGGGTTCACGGTGAGCCCACTCTCCAGGTGCCTGCTTGGCCCAAGGTAGAGCTGAGCTGTTGGTTTCCAGGTCCAAGGGCACATAATGATCCCCTCTCTGGCAGCCTGCTTGGCCTAGTGTAAAACTGAGTTGTTATCAATGTCAAAAGACAAATGGTGAGCCTGCCGTCCAGGTGCCCTCTTGGCCTAGCACAGATCTGTCTTGTTGGCGTCAGGTGCAAGGGTACATGGTGATCCCACTCTGAAGGTGTGTGTTTGTCCCAGCCCAGGGCTCCTTTTTTGGGCTCCAGGTCCAAGGGCACATAGTAAGCATACTCTCCAGGTTCCTGTTTGGCCTATTAGAGGGCTGTGTTGTTGGTCTCCAGGCCCAATGGCACCTGATGAGTCTCCTGTCCAGGTGTCTGCTTAGCCTCATGCAGAGCTACATTGGTCTCCAGGTCCAACGGCACATGGTGAACTTATCCAAGTTCTTTTTTGGCCAGTAGAGAGCGGATTTTATGGTCTTTAGGTCAATCGGTGCATGGTGAGCCAGCTCTCCGACTGTCTGCTTGGCTGAGCCCAGGGCTCCTTTCTTGGTCTCCAGGTCCACTGGTACATGGTGATGCTGTTACTCAGGAGAATCATTTTCCCAAAACTGACCTGGGATGCAGCCCTTGTGGTTTCTTGGTACTTGGAAAGCCTGGTGCTCTCTGGAATCACTTGCCTTGTGCCACACTGGGTTGGCCAGCTGTGTTATGAGGACTCCTTGTCCACCCAGTGTATGTGTGACTCATCTGCTCAGTGTCAAATGGGTTCAGAACTCTCCCAGTCTTTGGGTTCCTGTGGGTGCTCTGTTCTGGGGTCTGAATGTGTGTGTGTGTTATGCTGTGTTCAAGAGTTTCTGATCTGTGGGCTCCTGGTCAGCCAGGTGTCTGGGAAATTAGTTCATCCTCTGATGAGCTGGATTAGACAGCTCATTGTCTGAGGAACTGTGTTCAAAAGACTTCCACTATTCCCAGTGATGCGGTGATTCCTTCTCCCAGTACTTACCTGTTTCATAAAATTCTCTCTCCCCCACTGGTGATTCCTTCTCCTAGTACTTACTTGTTTCATAAAATTCCCTCTCTTCCAGGGGTCTGGATGCATTGTACACATTGTGTACATCTGGGGCAGCTCAATGTTCAGGGCCCTTCTGCTGAGCTGGTCTGGAGGCCTCCAGAGTAGTAGTGTGCCCAGTGCTCCCTCAGGATGTGGACTCAACTTTACTGTACTGAGCCCAGTTGTGAGCCCAGAGGTATGGGACCCAGCTGGCTGAGAATCCATGGTACTCTGATATCCAAAGTCCCACTCCCACATACCAACTGGAATGTGTCCCTGAGCAGATGGGCCATCTTCAAAGTGGGAAATGGGTCCAGGAGTCACCGTGTGCGGGACTGAGGACTCTCAGGACCACAAAGGAGCACAAAAGTATGCACATACATGAAGGTGGTGTGCAGAATGTTGGCGAGAGGACCAGGGAAGGAGGAGTTGGTAGTGGGCTTGCCATGGGCAGGGGCAGAGAACAGGGCAAAGAATGTGAGCAATAGTAGGAAAAACTGTGGCTGAAGGGCCATCTCTCTCCTTGGTGTAATCTGGGCTGTTGCTGTGCTTTTATAACAGCCCTGGGGCATCACAATGCCTTCTTGTGATGTCACCACCATAACCTAGCCAATCACTAGGGCGCTGTCACACTGGCCACATTCAGGTGGCCAATCACCATGCAGTCTGGCTGGTCAATGACCAATAGCTTTATCAATTACCTTCATAACATCATTGCCTGGAAACCATGTTTTTAAGGAAAACATTACATTTCTTTCAATATGAAAAATTTGTATTTGGGATGTATTTATAGTGAAGGTCATGGTGAGGCTGAAAGACTCAACCATTACAAAGCTAAATGTGTCACACAGAGTCACCATTCACTAAAACACTGACACTGATATTAATGAAGACATGGGCCATTAAACCCCATGAAAAGTCATGCTTGTGGGGTAAGTCAGACAACATGTCACTAGAGCAAATAGTACTCTCAATTCATCCATCAGAGCTTAGAATGAAGTGTACAAAATGTTAGATACCAAATTTGGTCTATCTTCCCACAATAAATGTATACCTGAAAGGATGGTGCTGTTTCACAAGTCATTACCTGTTGCAAAAAATACATTCAGCCTCATAGAAGGGGGACAACAAAATCCAGTCTGTCCCCAGGTTCACAGTCTTCATGTCCATCTTCTAATCAGAAAGTACTGGAGGGAGGAGTTAAGTTTGTCTGCTCCCTCTAATACAACTACATACTTATGAAATCAATCTGAAAACCCAAGAAATCAATCAGAGATCTGAGAACACAAGTGCTGCAAATCTGTAAAAGGGACCACCACCTGGAAGATAGAAGTGTGGACACTGGAGTCGGGTGTGATATAGCTGAGGATATAGTGGAGGGGTGGGAGTTGGCTTGAGGAGGTCACACAAAATGTTATAAGCAGTGGGTTACAAAATCAGAACTTTTGGAAGTCTGGATAAAGAAGTCTTGTTATATACATACAGTGGAATATTACTCAGCCACCAAAAAGAATGCAATCTTCTAATTTACAATGATATGCATGGAACTAGAATATATTATGCTAGGTGAAATAAGTCAGTCAGAGAAAGACAAATACCACATGATTTCTCTCCTAAGTGTAATTTAAGAAACAAAACTGATGAACATAGGGTAAGGGAATTAAAAAAAAAAAGATGAATACAGAGAGGGAGGCAAACCATAAGGTACTCTAAACTGTAGGGGAACTGAGGGTTGTTGGAGGGGAGGTGGATGGGACATGTGGTGATGGGTGATGGGCATTAAGGACTGCACTTGACGGAATGAGCACTAGGTGTTACAAGCGACTAAAGCATCAATAAATTGTACCCATGAAACTAAAAAAAAAAGGGTGTGTGTGTCTAGGAACCTTCCTTTTTTGTTTCCTACTGGAATACAGTGAGATCCCATTAATTACTTACTGAAAGACTGAGGTCAGATGGAGCTGTCTCCTCACAGAGCAGATAAACAGAGTCTGGAGCTCAGGGGAAAGAACGGTAAGGACCAGAGGGGTGCTCTCTGAAACTGGGGGATAGAAGGGGCTCCCCATGAGGACCATGAAGAGAAGAAGAGCATGTGGCCTAGAACTGAACACCAACCAAAGTGGCACACAGAAAAAGCTGGAAAAGGAAGCTGAAACAGAAATGAGCAAAGAAGGGATAGCCCGGTGATGGGTATTAAGGAGGGCACATATTGCATGGAGCACTGGGTGTTATACACAAACAATGAATAATGGAACACTACATCAAAAACTAAGGATATACTGTATGGTCACTAACATAGCATAATAATAATTTTAAAAAAGGAACTGGAAGTAAAATTATCACAGAAGTGAAGAGCAGGGTGTCCCCAAGAGTCCAGAGTTATCTGCTGCCCCTAGACAAGCAAAGGGAGGCTACTTCCAGCTGGATTGCATTTGGGTTTTTGTCACTGTCAGACAAACCCAATTCTGTGGGGGAGGTGACCTGATGCTCACGGGTCCTGAGATCTGAAAAACATAATGGGCCAACCCCTCATGAAGCTCAACCAGGTTTTTCCTGCTGATGGAGGGAGCTTGTTCTGATATTAGGGCCCTAGAGTGGTTTTCAAGGAGACTGGGGCAGGGAAAGGAGAGGGGGGATGCAGAGAAGAGGAAGGGTCTGCACACTGTGGGTTCTGAGCAACAGAGGGACTGGGTGTCCCATCTGTGAATGTGTGGGTGTGGTTCCCAGATGACGCCCCAATCCTCTCTGCTCCTTCTCTACCAGTCGGGAACCACCCTTGTGCTTCCTACTAGAATTTCATGCTGCCTTGTAGTAACATCAACCTGAAAACTTTGGGAAAATCCAGGGGTATCACTTGCAAGACCTGGAAATGACAGCACCTGGGGCTGGGCTTCTGCTGTTACTGGGATAGTGGCTGGTGGCTGAAGGTTTCAGGGTTCATTCTTTATTGGTGAATTTAAATGTAAGTGTAAGAATTTCAAGCATAGGAAGAGAAAACCAAGTGTCCCACATAGTCAGGTATCAAAATCCACCCAGATTCTCTAAAACAAAGGAGTCTCAGGGTGGGGAGGTGGCCTGGAGTTCTCCTTGATTGGCCAGCAAGGCGTTTACTGGGGACCGCCCTAGTGAGGTGGAAATATCTGTCATCAAACTTAAGTCAGGGTCTTGCATGGTGTCAAAGAGAGGGGGAAAAATCAACTCTCAGGTCTTATAGCACAATCTACCCTGTGATGTTGACACATCAGAGTTCATGGTGAGGACATACACTGCCTGGATAGCTGCTATGCTAAAATCACAAGTAGAATGGGTCAACCCAGAAAGGACACATCTAAATAGACATGAGCAGAAATTTCTCTAAAGAAGACATACAGATGGCTGACAGACACATGAAAAGATGCTCAACATCACACATCATCGGGGAAATGCTCATCAAAACCACAATGAGATTCCTCTTCACACCAGTCAGAATTACTAAAATTAACAACTCATGAAACAACAGATGTTGCCGAGGATATAGAGAAAGGAGAACCCTCTTACACTGTTGGGGGGAATGCAAACTGGTGCAGCCACTCTGGAAAACTGTATGGAGGTTCCTCAAAAACTGAAAAATAGAGCTACCCTATGACCCAGCAATTGCACTACTAGGTATTTATCCAAAGGATGCAAATATAACGATTCTAAGAGGCACATGCACCCCAATATTTACAATGACAATGTCCACAATAGCCAAACTATAGACCCAAGATGCCCATTGACAGCTGAATGGATAAAGAAGATATGGTCTACAAACACAATGGAATATTACTCAGCCATCAGAAATAATGAAATCTTCTCATTTGCTAACACATGAATGGAACTAGAGGTTTTTATGTTAAGCAAAATAACTCAACAAGAGAAAGAAAATTATCCTATGATTTCACTCGTGTGTGGAAATTAAGAAACAAAAAGAGTGAACATAGGTGAAGAGAAGAACAAATAAAATAAGAAATTAGGGAGGGAGAGAAACCATAAGAGACTTTTAATTCTAGGAAACCAACTGAAGAGTCACTGGATAGGTGGGGGTAGAAGGATGGGTTAAAGTGATATGATGAGCACTGAGTGTTATATGCAACTGATGAATCACTGAATTATCTCTGAAGCTTAAAAAAAATAGAAAGACCTAGTGTAGTTCAAAATGAACAGGGTTAGAATACCCACAAACTTATGTTGAAAAAATGTACAAAATCATTAGCCACCATGGAAAATCAAATCAAAACCACACTGAGATACCACCTTACACCAGTTAGAATGGCAAAAATTGACAAGGAAGAAACAACACTTGTTGGAGAGCATGTGGAGAAAGGGGATCCCCCTCTTACACTGTTGGTGGGAATGCAAGTTGGTACAGCCACTCTGGAAAACAGTGCAGAGGTCACTTAAAAAGTTAAAAATTGAACTACCCTATATTCCAGCAATTGCACTACTGGGTATTTACCCCAAAGATACAGACGTAGTGAAGAGAAGGGCCATATGCACCCCAATGTTCATAGCAGCATTGTCCACAATAGCTAAATTGTGGAAGGAGCCGAGATGCCCTTTAACAAATGACTGGATTAAGAAGATGTGGTCCATATATACAATGGAATATTACACAGCTACCAAAAAGAATGATTTCACAACAGTTGCTGCAACATGGAGGGCACTGGAGGAGATAATTCTAAGTGAAATAAGTCAAGCAGAGAAAAACAAGTATCATATTTCACTCATCTATGGAACATAAGAACTAGGAAGATCAGTAGGAGAAGAAATGAATTTAAAAAGGAGGGGTAATCAGAAGGGGGAATGAAGCATGAGAGACTATGGACTCTGAGAAAGAAACTGAAGGCTTCAGAGGGGAGAGTAATGGGGAAATGGGACAAGCTGGTGATGGGTAGTAAGGAGGGCACGTATTGCATTGTGCACTGGGTGTTATACTCAACTAATGAATCACGGAACTTTATATCAAAAACCAGGGATGTACTGTATGGTGACTAACATATATAATAAAAATATATTATTCTAAAAAAATATTATTCTTAAAAAATAATAAAATAAAATGTATATTCTTAAAAATGTACAATATAATTTATTCTAAAAACTTACCACCCAAAATATAGTTAAAGGTCCCAAATGTCCCTCCATACTCACAGTTCAATTCCCTGTCATATCCAGACTACATGTCAGGGCTGAGGACCTCTGCTCTATCCAGTTCTACTCTGCCAGTCTTTATCAATTGACAATTTTAATTTTAGAAATGTGGGAAGCTTTCTGCATATAAAAACCTATTTCCAAATATTTGCTTGATAATAACTACTAAAATGAGGAATACTGAAACCTAAATTAATCACCTACCTTCCAAGCATAACCAAATTCAGACCAATTCCATTTCAGAGTAAACCTACTTCCAATATAGCTTGTCTGGTTATTTACATAAGTGTAGAAAGAGCAGCAATTCATTATGTAGGCCGTTTATTTTATTAAGTTGCTGTGTTCTTTTTATTTATTTATTTTTTTAAAAAATAATTGTAATATTATGTTATGTTAGTCACCATACAGTACATCCTTAGTTTTTAATGTAATGTTCCATGATTCATTATTTGTGTATAACACCCTGTGCACCATGCAATAACTGCATGAAGACATGCACTAAAAACCAAATATTACAGGTCAAGACAGAGACTCTCTCGTAAAACCCTATAAATCCTAACGCTCTCCCCAGAATAACTTAATGTTATCATACTCTGTGTTCTTCAGTAATTTATGTGTATTTGTTTCTGATATTTTTGCCTGCCCACACTTAATATTACCAAACTGTATATCATCTTGATGGATGAAAATTTGTATTTCTGCCTTAATTTGATTTTACCCAGTTATAAGAGAGATAAAAAAGTCTTAAATCATTATTTGGATTTTCCTTTCTGATAATTACTGCTCATTTTGTATATCCTTTTTCTTATTGATTTATAGGTGTTCTTTATATATTTTATTTTATTTTATTAATAACTTTTTAAATTATGTTATACACAAGTTAATCAATCATGGAACTTTACATCAAAAACCAGGGATGTACTGTATGGTGACTAACAATATAATAAAAAATATTATAAAAAATGAATATCAGATAAATTCAAACAGCATCTCAAGGCCAGAATCCCAGCCAAATGCTCTCCATCAGACTTTGCCTATAAGCCCCAATAGACTTGGGTGAACATTCTTCTTCACAAGGTCTCCAAAATATCCTGAGGTTTTGCACCTGACCTTCTAGAAGTGGGCTTCCTCCCTCACCAGATAAAGCTGCTTAGAACCTTGCAAACAAGTTGTCAGCTGCTATTTCCAAGGGCTGGTGCTGCTCCATAAAGTCACGTTATTCCTTCGAGCTGTGTGGTCAGATCTGAGTCTATGCATCTCTGTTAAATATGCCATTCCAGTCAAAGCCTTGGTTACATGACAAACGTTTCCATTTGTGTTCCGTCACAAAGAGAACAGGTTCTTATTGAACTCATGTAAATAAATGTTAGCACAAAAGCAGGAACACTAAATTTCCAAATTCTGGGGGAGGGGGGAATTCTCAGCCTTACCTTCTGGTCAACACTAAGTAGTAAGCAGTTGTGAACTGTGGGCTGAACCACCACTCCTTAGATAGGTATATTTATGAATACATTTTATAATTTTCAGAAACATGTCCTTCTTCATAGTACAATCTCTCAATAAAGCACAAAACATGTCCACTAAGAGACCCAAATTTCTCTTTAGTTTCTCTGTAATGAGGAAGACAAAAGTCAGGAAACGTATATTCAGTAACTAATTTTTTCTTATTTGGAAATCATCTAGATATGCAATGAATTAGACTGAGCTCACCTTTTTTTTTTTTAAGATTTTATTTATTTGACAGAAAGAAAGCCAGCCAGCGAGAGAAGGAACACAGAAGGGTGAGTGGGAGAGGAAGAAGCATTCTCCTAGTGGAGGAGCCTGATGCGGGGTTTGATCCCAGGACTCCAGGATCATGCCCTCAGTCAAATGCAGATGCTTCAAATCTGAGCCACCCAGGTGCCCCTGAGCTCATTCTTTAACTTCACAAGAAATGAAGATTTCAGGTTACCGAATAGATTTGGGGAAACTAAAAGTTTACCTGTAATGTCTGCTGTGATGGCAGAGTGAAGTGGAAACACTGAGGCTGGAGGTGAGTGAGGCTATGGCCCCTCCTGGGGGGTATGTTGGCCCTGGATCAGAGTGGAGGGTCCAGAAAGCAGCTGGATGGAAATGGTGATGCCCATGCTCATCGACTCACATGGAAGAACACACCCTGGAGGCTGAGGAAAGGCTTGCAAGCACTGCTGAGGCAAGCCCAGGGCTGAGAAATGCAGGCACCTACCTTGAATGTGGGAGGACCACAGCAGGAAGTGAGGCCCACTCACACCAGGCTCCTCCACTTACCTGCAGGTGGCCTTGTGGAGGTCCATCACCTCCCCCTGTTCCTCCAGGTGCAGCCTGGAGACTGATGTGGAGACCCCCCTGCAAGAGGAAGTGAGCTGTCGGGTGATCCCTCTGACACCTGCAGACCTGGAGGTCAGCTGCAACTAATGTCCCACCCCTTGCCTGTCCCTCTCTTGTGAGGCCAGGCCCCACCCACAGCCTCCCTCCTTCCCTGCTGTCACACCTCAGGAGAAGGCGAATCTCTGGCCAAGTGATAATGCTATTCATTCTTCAATCACACAAGGACTTTACGGTACTTGACACATCAGACATATTTAGTGGAGACCATCCGTGTGTCTTCAGGACAGATTCTGGGAATGCAGCATCCTAGACCTCCCTGGGGGCCGTGTGTCCTTGGTCTGCTGTGTGTCCAGGTGGGGCATTCTTTCCTCCTCACTGTTAGTCTGTTTGTGTGAACAACTCAAGCTGTGGCCAGAAAAGGCCACCATCTGTGCCAATGTCAGAGAGGCTCTCCCTGCATCCTGGAGAACTCACATTCTGTGTGATGTCAGTGTCTTGTGTTCCATAAGATGATAAAATTGAGGTACCATGGGAACCAGGGGTAGGGTAATCAGATGTCCTGGACCTTGTCTCAGAGGCTTGTGTCCTATTCATAAAACGGCAGTTCAACACATTGGGATGTGTTGTTGCAGCTGTCAAAAATTTCTATAATAATAATATTGTCTGTTCCGGACAAGTAAATGGAAGCCCTGTGCAAAAAAAAAAAAAATGTCATTACAGAGGCAAGAGAGAAAGAAAACATCAATGTAATGGTATCCAGCTAATTCTGTCTTAGCAGCAGGCCACCTGCACCCTCTGCCCACCGCACCAGCAAGATAACCCCAGGTAAAGTGTTTGATTTTCAGGATATTGAAAGAGACTGGGCTTTTCATTTAGTAATTTATTCTCTTTGTACTGATGCTGCTGGTGCTGCATCTCTCACGGGGTCCTGGCTGTCTCTGTTAAGGGATGTGTAGGTGAAGGAATGATGAGGGCCAAGGGTCAACCAGGCTGTGGGGGTGTGAGCCTCTGTCTTTGGTTCTTAGTGCTGTGAGCTCCCTTCCTTCCAGAAGCAGGGCTCAGCAGGGCTCAGAGGCAGCAGTGGAGTCCCCACTATGTGAGCTGTTTAAGCTGCCCAGCAAGCTTCACCCACACCTGGAAACAGCCACCTGACCTTATCACTATTGAAGCTTGGAAGGTCACAAACTATCCAAGACATTTCCTAAATAATCCCATGGTTGAAGAAAGGGATCAGAGATGTTGACAAGCAGGGGAATTTGGGCTTTTGTCTAACAGGCACTAGTGTAGTTAAAATACCTATTTATTCATTACAAAGGGTGAGAAGCCAATTAACGTGCTACCTCACCCACTTTATTCCAAGTTCCTGTTCTGCTCAGTGGGTTGTGTAGAAGGAACCAGTAAGCCTGGGATGTGCAGACTTGCCAGCTGCTGGGCTGTCCTAAGGACAGAGACTTCTCCAGCCTCATTCTGTGTCTGCAGTGTCCTCAGTCATCTTGGCTGCCAGAGCCACTCAATCCTCTGCAGAAGACTGTGATGCCCCAGAATGCAGTAGCTGGGGGTTTGCCACAGAACTTGCATGAGGGACTCAAGGACACCAGTGTCTAAGTCATCCCCAGCAGCCCTGCTGCCATGCAGAGCATGGGCTGAAAGTTGGGTTTGGGCAGTGCATACTGCATGTCTGTGTGAAGCATCCTGGATCTGAAAGGTTCGCAACTTGTGTGGTCATGGGTCTCTTGGAGATGTAGCTTTAGTCCCCAACCTTCTACAATGTCCTGCTGTCCTGATGCTCCATCTCTTCCAGGTCTCATCTGGATTTGGTTACAGTGCATGGTTTACTCAGCAGCAAAGCAGGCCCACTCTGGGTCCAGGGGACTACACGCTCCTTCTCAGCAGGACAATACTTTAAGGCACAGACACTTAGTAAAGACTGGTGGTTCTGTGTGGGACTCTTGGATGAATAGTTTCCAGCACCTCCAAGAGCCTGCTGTGGCTAGAAACAGGTGTGGGGTAAGAGGGTCTGAGCTGTTGACCACTGGAGGTTCACAGCTCTGGGATCACGTAAGTGATCCACTTCCCCTCAAATCCAAGTGACCTGGACTTCACCAGCCTCCCCACTGGCTCCTGAAAGCAGTAACCCTCCTATAAGCTCAGACACCATCCATCTTAGAGAGGCTAACCCTTCTCCTTTCAAGTCCCCCTCATTTTTACCTTCCCTCCAACTACCAGCTTCTGCAAGGCTGCCATCAATTTATGCCCAGCTGTTATGAGCACAGTGACTTGAGCTCCCCCAAGGGACCATGGTTCTAGACTCTGCTCCACCTCAGCTACAGCCACAGGCAGATCTCTGCACATTGGTAGTCACAAGTTATTGAGCTCCCATATCATCACTTGAAGAGGTGA
Organism: Ailuropoda melanoleuca; assembly: GCF_002007445.2. Taxonomy (NCBI): domain Eukaryota; kingdom Metazoa; phylum Chordata; class Mammalia; order Carnivora; family Ursidae; genus Ailuropoda; species Ailuropoda melanoleuca. The sequence goes on from NW_023250281.1 coordinate 749,012, forward strand.
AAGGGAAATCTCCAGGGAGAAGACAAACTTGGAAACTTACTTTCCTCCTTTCTTCTGTCCAATGCATGGCAGAATCTCAGCTCTGCCTATTAGAGGTAGTCACCTCCCTCCATATTCACATACACCCTCAGTTTTCCATATGCCCCTGTTCATACCTGTTCCTGTCTCTTTCTCTGCTTACTATGCCCATCCACCCCTACACAGGAGCAGCCAGTAGGAATCTGAGTGTCTCCCCCAAATTATGCAGTGCTTCTTTGTTCAGAGCAGAGAGCCCACCATCCAGGATCCTCACTCCAGTCTGAACCTGCCTACCCCACACCACAGGAAATCACCCAGAGATAGGTAATGGTCCCATGTCTCTGACATCCCTCCACCATGGTTCCCTTGTCTTCTTGTCACATTACTCTCCAAAGGCCTGCATCACACAGGAACATGTAGTCAGGAAATACTTGCTGCGGTGGCCAGAGTTGGAGTCTTCATGTCTGGGTCCAAACTCTAATTGCCAAAGAGTGAGTGGTAAGGATAGTGACAAAACTCGTTTTTGCAGAAATCCCTATGTATGGATATACAGCTTATTTTTTTCCTTACAATCAGAATGGGGCTGACCTCAGCAGCTAAACTTGGTTTCTAGAAATCAGGATGTCTGAAAGTATTGAAGGGGGCAGTAAGGTTGTGCTCAGGGTCAGCTCTGCATAGTTCACTGACACTCTCTCAGAGTCATGGAGCCCCCTGCCCACCAACTGAAGAATGTCTTACTTATAAGGTGAAGGGTGAGTAGGGTGAGTGTAATCTGGGCTGTACAGCACAATCACCCAGGGGTTGTTTCCTGTAAATTATTCATTCTGAAATGATGACTTTAACTTATTTATTTAGTCCCTTGATAAATAGTAAAACTCATGCCACACCTTCACTCCTACAGATATCCACACTTTTCCAAGCTCCCCTTTTATGCCATCCTGGATGGGTGGGTGCGTGGACATCACCCCTTAGAAGACATTGCCTGGAAGGCAAAACTTCCAGCAAGTCGTTCATGTACCCAAAGAATCTCTCCACCTCATAGACGTGAGTCTGCTCTCACAACTACTTAACCTCTTTTCCTAAGGTCTCCACGTCTCCTTCCAGGTTGGAGCACCTCTCCTTCATCTGGAGGTAATTAGTCAAAGACTCCTCTGTTCTCAAGGCCTGGGATCTCTTCTACAATTACCTCCAGCCCCCACCTCATCTTCTGCTATGAGTTCTATTTTGAATTTTTCAAACTTTTGTTTTGGTTCCTTTTCAGGAATGGTATCCTTTTCTCCTGAGGAGAACTCCCCAAAATTGGAAAGCTACCCAGGTAACAATCTACAAGGACCTTAGGTTGAAGTACATTCCAAGCCAGTGGAGAGTCAATTGCCCTGGTATCGCCTTAGGTAAAGGGCTTCCAGTCAGCCTAGAGTTTTAGGGTGTTGGCCCAGTGCAGAGCTGAGTTGGAGGAGTCATGACCAGAGGGCTCCCAGTCAACCTGTGTTCTGTTCTGCAGACCCAACTGTCTTGTGCTTTACTGGGTTGGAGGGCTTTTGGTCAGAGATCATCTCCTCAGCCTGGTGTCTGAGAGACTCGGCCCAGGGCCAAGTTGAAACAGAGGCCTTGGGGTCCCAGATTTCCCAGTGGGTCTGGTGTTCTAGGGACTCAATTGCCAGTTGTCTGTTCCATTGGTGGGCCTCATTTGGAGGGAGTCCAGTCATCCTGGTGTCCATGTGAGCTCTTTGCCTACTGCCAATCTGAGTTGGAGTGTCTGAAGTTTTCTGGTTGGCCCAGTGTTGTGAGGACTCAATTCCCCTCTACTTTGTTGGGCTGGAAAGCTCCCAGGCAGAAGACTCCCACTGAGACCAGTGTCCCTGGGACTCCTTTGCCCAGTGTGGAGCTGGGTTTCGGGTGTCACGGTCTCAGGGTATCCAGTGGGCCTGGTGATCTGGGGACATTGTTGCTGTGTTCTTTACTGCATTAGAAGACACCCCCCTCTTTGTTCCAGTGTCCTTGTGACTCTTTTCCCTGGTGCAGAGTTGGGTTCGAGGCCTTGAGGTCATAAGACTCCTGCTGGGCCCACTGTCCAGAAAATACATTTACCCACTTCCAGCTCTGGTTGGAAGATTTTTGTTCAGAGGGCTCCTGGAAATCCTCGTGTTCTGGGAACCTGATTGCCTTATGCTCTGCTGGATTGGATAACTTGTGTTCTGAGGGCTCCTTCTCAGTCTACAGTCTAGGTGATTCATTCGCCCAGTACCAAACTCTGTTGCAGAGCTCCTAGCTCGAGGGGTCCTGATTTTCTGGTGACCTGATTGTCTTGTGCTCTGCTGGGTTGCAGAGCTTGGGTCTGAGGGCCCCTAGTCATCCTGGTACCCAGCGGATTTTTGTGCCCAGTGTTCAACTGAGTCAGAGGCCTCATGATCTGAGGGCTCCTAGTCAGCCTCATGTCCAGGGGATTCATTGGCCAGTGCTGAGCTTCTTTTACTTTAGCACTCCTTAAGGGCCTAGCATTCTAGGGAAGACTCTGTCTCTGTGCACTGTTGGGATGAAGGGCTCCTGATCTTAGTCATCAGGTATCCATATGAACCATTTGCCAAGTGCAGAGCTTGGTGTTGGAGGAAGGCTCCTGCTTGGTCTGGCATTGTTAGGACTCAAATGTTCTATGTGCTTCTGGGAGAGAGAGCTCCCAGTTAGAGGACTTCCACTCAGCCTAGTGTCCAGGGGTCTCCTTTGTCAGTGCCAAGCTGGGTTTGAAGGCTCATGGACTGGAGGTCCTGGTAAACAGTTTGTTCTGTGGACTTGACATTCTTGTGCTCTGCTGAATTGGAGGGCTCGTGTTCAGAGGGCTCTCCATCAGCCTGTTGTTAAGGACCCCCATTTGGCATTACAGTGTTTGGTTAGAGATTTCATATTCTTAAGACTCACCAGGAGGACTGGTTTTCTGTGCATTCAATTGCCCTGTTCTCTGTTGCACCAGAGGGCTTGCACTTTGCCCAGGGGCTTGGTGATTCCTTTACCTTGTACAAAGCTGAGATGGAGGGCTCATGGTCCTACGGAACCTGGTCACCCCACTGTCCACATGATAGGTTTCCCTACTGCCATGCTTGTTGGAGGGATTTAGTCAGAGGGCTCCTGGCAAGTCTGGGGTTCTGGTTACTTGACTGCCCCATGGCTCTTCCACAATTACACAACAAAAAGAAATCAAAGGCAATCAAACTATGGAAGAAGAAGTAAAATTTTTACTATTTGCAGATGACATGATACTTGATACAGAAAACCTTGAAGATTCCACCAAAAAACTATTAGAACTTATCAAAGAATTCATTAAAATCACAGGGCACAATGTTAGTGTGCAGAAGTCTGTTGCATTTCTATAAACTATTAATGAAGCAGCAGAAACAAAACAAAACAAAAAAAAAGAAAACAATGCTATTTGCAATTGTTCCCAAAATAAGATACATAGAATAAACCTAACCAAAGAAGTGAAAGACTTGCACTCTGAAAACTACAAAACAAAGATGAAAGTAATTGAAGATGACAGGAAGAAATGGAAACACATTTCATGCTCATGGGTTGGAAGAACAAAGATTGTGAAAATGTCTTTACTACCAAAGCAATCCACACATTTAAAGCAATCCCTATCAAAATACCAACAGCAGTTTTTACAGAGCTCGAACAAGCAATCCGAAAATTTGTATGGAACCACAAAAGATCCCCAATAGCAAAAGCAATGTTAAAAAAGAAAACCAAAAGAGGAATCTCCATAATTCCTGTCTTGAAGATACATTTCAAAGGTGCAGTAATCAACATCATATGGTACTGTCACAAAATCAGACATACAGATGAATGGAACAGTATAGAAAACCCAGAAATAGACTCATATTTATATTAATGAAAACGTGGCATGTATGTTTGTGTATATATAAAAAACAGAATGAGTCAGTCAGAGTAAGACAAATACCACATGATTTCACTCATATGTGAATTTAAGAAACATAGGAGCAAAGGCAGAAAAAAAGAGAGAGGCAAAGCAATAAAAAGACTAGTAACTCTAGAGAACAATTTGATGGTCACCAGAGGACAGGGTATGGGGAATGGGTTAAATAGGGGATGGGGATTAAAGAGTGCCCTTCTGATGAGCACAGGTACTGTGTGCAAGTGTTGAATCACTGCACTATATACCTGAAACTACTATTATGCTGTATGTTAACTAAACGAAATTAAAATAAAATCTTAAAAAAAAATCAAGTGATAACAAATGATCTAATTTTAGGTGCAATGGGCAATTGGTGTAGCACACATAGAATGTTGTTAAGATAATTCCCTTCAATGATATTAAAGTGTTACATGGAATTCACTTTGCATTTAATTGTTGCAAATGGTTCTCAGTTTACATGCTTGAAAACTGTTATGATTTTTTTAAGAAAAATCTGTATCAATGACCAGTCCTGGTATTGATTAATTAATAAAGCACATGACTTATTTATCCTTGGAAAAAATTAACCTATATATCCATAAATATAACATATATATATATATATATATATATAACATATAAACATAAAATGAAAAAAAGCTGAATCATAAAGAAAGAAAGAAATTCAGAACATTTGAAACTGGAGAATTCCCGGATTCAAGACAATCACCATCTTAGCTAAGGTTTTGTGAGATTTCATTACCACCCATGGTAGAGACAGGTTATAGAACTGTAATGGTTCTGTTATATTTCAATGACTTTCAGAAAAGGGTTCTTCTCTGTTCTCCATGCCATCAGTGGTTCCTATCCTAACAATAACCATCCTTACTTATCTGGACAATATCAACTTTGTGGCTTAGAGCTTGTCAGATTCAGTTGAATTTTAAATAGAAAATGCCTAGTAACCATCAAAGTCCTAAAGCCCGTTGTTCATAATGTATCATTGATAAAGTTATGATACCCACCAATGTGGCTACTTCATTTTAATCTGTAGCCATTCACATAAAAGTGGTTTAGTACAACAACATTTTTTAATAAGTGTACCAATGACTGGGGCTCCTGGGTGCCTCATTCAGTTAAGCATCTGACTCTTGATTTCAGCTTCATTTCAGCTCAGGAGATGTGAGATGGAGCCCCAACACTGGGCTCCAAGTTAGGTGTGGAACCTGCATAAGATTCTCTGGCCCTCTGGCCTTCCCCTCACCCCTATAAAATATTTTTAAAAAATTTAAAACATGTACAGATGCTTATATTCCCATATATAATTTAAAATATCATTTAAAAGGGATGCCAGATACTTTGCATGTTATCATATGTTGCTGTCAGCACTGCACACACACAAATTTCCATTTAATCCAGGATGAGGTTCCCTGGCCTGGTCACCTGTTTTACTAGTACAACACTTCACTTATTTAAACCTATCTTAGGAAAACAGTGTTTCTGTTTTCACAAATGTAAGCCAAATATATTCAATAAATATTTTATGATAATAATTCCATTTCTTAAAAAGAAAATAAAAGACAACAAGATGATATAAATTCACTCTATTTGGCTTACAATCCAGAATTCTTTGATTTAGAATCCTATTAGTTGCTATTTTTTTAAGGGGCCTGAAGAAACCAGAAATGCTGTTCACTATCTGTGCTGGGAACACGTTGAAGGTTGGACACTGAGACTGAGAGTCTTTCATGATGAGCACCACTGCACAGGACTGGGGTTACAGGGCAGTGACTGAAACACTTGTCCTTCACCAGAAATGCTGTCTGTGCTCAGAGAAGTACAGGGAGGGGAGTTCTCACCCATCCGCTGGGTCTCACTTGAATCTGATATGTTTGGGAAGCAGGTACACCAAGGGGTTCCCTGAAGTGTGCTGTTTCCACAGAAATAGCACAAGGCTGTAAAGTCTTGAGCGTAAATGTGAAAAGGGGATGAAACTAAGTGCACCACACTTCCTTCCATGTGCTTAAATGTCTCCTCTGTGCAGATGCCTCATGCTTTCCTTTTTCTCCTTGCTTCATATCACTGTTCCTAACAGAGTACAGCATCTGACACAGGTTGTATGTGTTGGCTGTATATGTTTCCTGAACCAGTAGCGTGCCCAAGCATGGGAGTGGGGAAACCTGTTACTGCCAGTGAGCCCAGGAGGAGACTCTCAGCTCAGAGCACCATACACTGCAAGCTTGGTGAGTTGGGTGACAGATCTCTGCCTGAGCACCCTGCAAAGGACTGGAATGTGTGGGCCACTTACCATCCCCTGGGAGGGGCAAAATGGCTGTGCTTACTACAGCAAAATACCTCACAGGGAGGGGGCGGCCCTGGAAAGGACAGCAGAGCAAAAATCAGCCATGGCCCAGGAAGGAGCATAGCACAGTATGCACACAAGCCTGCAACCACATGACATCCTAGGGACACAAAGGGCTGTGACACCTGTGTGTCCCTGGGACTCCCCCCGGGACCATTACAGTGGGCACACACAACAAGAGTCTGCAGAGATTGTCACACACAAAACTGAAAACTGTTTGTCCCAGGGGGGTTTTTGAAGAGGGTGACTGTGATCATTCAGCTCTGGCCAGAGAAAAAGGTGTGATCCTCTAAAGAGGCATAGAGCCTCCAAGGAAAAAAGTCACACAGATAATCAGCTTACACTGAATCCAGCCCCCTGGCGAGGGGTGAGGCAATTCCACCTAGGCAAATACACCTGAGGAGCAGCACAGCAGGCCCTTCCCCCAGAAGACAGACAGGAAGGACAGGTGGACAACTTTATGGATCCCACAAGACTATAGAACTCCAGCACCTGGGGAAAATAGTATATTGAGCTCTAGGTGATTTTTCATGATTCTTTTATCTTTTAGGTATTCAGAAAATAGAAATTCAGAAAATGTCTAAAATTTTCCATTTCTTTCTTTAACTTTTCCCTATTTGAACTAGATTCTCATTGTACTATCTTATGTTTTAAAGTTGCTTTTTAACTTTTATTCTTTTCATCTACATTTTATAGATATATGCTTCATTTTAGTCCTTTTTTGACTGTATTCACTGTATTTTGTTTTCTTAGCAATTTTGGGATGTATGTTCTTCTAACGCAGAGACCAAAAGTCAGTCAGGAAGAAGTAGATCAACCTACTTTGTCCACCCTGTCAGATTATACCCCTCCCCCCTTTTTTGTTTTCATTTGGTTTTGTTGCCTTTCTGTGGTGGTTTCTAATCTTTCGGATTTGTCTAGAGTGTATGTTGCTTGGGTCAGGGTTAATACTTGGGACTGCTCACTCACTGACCATTCCTTCTCTGGATAAAATGACCAGACGGAGGCACAACAAAAGAAAACCAATGGCAATATTCTCTGCCACAGGTTTAATTAATATCGATATAAGTAAGATGTCACAGATGGAATTCATGATAGCAATTATAAAGTTAATAGCTGGGTTTGAAAAAAGGACATATGAAAGCAGGGAATCTCTAAGGCAGAAATGACATCTAATTAGGCTGAAATAAAAAATACTATGAATGAGATGCAGTCTAAATGGGATGCTCTAATAGCTAGGGTCAATGATGCAGAAGAGAGAATAAGTGATCTAGAGGACAGGCTGATGGAAAGGAAGACAGCTGAGGAAAAGAGAGAAAGAAAACCCAGCCCATGAAGAAAGGCCTTGAGAATTTAATGATGGCCTGAAAAGGAAAAAAAAATCAGATTTATTGGGGTGCCTGAGTGAGTGGAGAGAGAGGTCCAGAAGGTATATCTGAGCAAATCATAGCTTAGAAATTCCCTAATCTGGGGAAAGAAACAAGAATTCTTTTCCAGGAGGCAGAGAGGACCTTTCCCAAAATCAATACAAATAGATCAAGATCCCGCCATATAACAGTGAGGCTTGAAAGTAATACAGAAAAAGAATATATCCTGACAGCAGCTCAGGAGAGGAGGTTCCTTACATACAGAGGGAGGAACACCAGAACATCGGACCTATCCATAGAAACATGGCAGGCCAGAAAGTGTTGGCATGATATATTCGAGCATGATATATTCTTTTTTAAAAAATCTTATTTATTTATGCGACAGAGATAGAGACAGCCAGCGAGAGAGGGAACACAAGCAGGGGGAGTGGGAGAGGAAGAAGCAGGCTCATAGCGGAGGAGCCTGATATGGGGCTCCATCCCATAATGCCGGGATCACGCCCTGAGCCAAAGGCAGATGCTTATCCGCGTGCCACCCAGGCGGCCCTGAGAATGATATATTCTAAATGAGAAGGAAGTGCAGCCAAAACAACTTTATCCACCAAGGCTGTCATTCAGAAGTAAGAATAGATAAAGAGCTTCTAGGAGAGAGAGAAACTGAAAGTAATGTGACCACCAAGCCAGCCCTGCAAGAAATATTAAGGGGGAATCCTGTAAGTGAAGAGACAGCTCAAGAGTAACACAGACCAGAAAGAAACACGGAATAGGCACAGGGACTTTACAGGCAATACAATGACACTAAATTTATATCTTTCAATACTTACTCTGAGTATAAATGGACTAAGTGTTTCAATCAAAAGACACAAGGTATCAAACTGGATAAAAAAGTAAGACCCCCCCCATATGCTGTCTACGAGACTCTCATTTTAGACATAAAATCACCTCCAACTGAAAATGACGAGGTGGATAACCATTTACCCTGCTAATGGACCTCAAAAGAAAGGTGGGGTAACAATCCTGATATCAGACAACTTAGATTTTAAACCAAAGACTGTAGTCAAGAGATGTGGACACTAAATCATAAAAGATCTAACAAGGTCTTACAATTGTAAATAATTATGCTCCCAGGATGGGAGCAGCCAATTATATAAACCAATTCATAACCAAGGTAAAACAAAAGACACTAATAACAATACAGTATTAGCAGGAGACTTCAACAAGCCACTAACAGCAATGGAAAGATCATTGAAACAGAAGATCAACCAAGAAACAAAGGGTTTGAATGACACACTGGACCAAAGGGACTTCACAGATATATACAGGACATTCCATCCTAAAACAAGAGAATACTTATTCTTCTCCAATGCACATGGAACATTCTCCCGAATAGGTCACACATTGGGTCACACATGAAGTCTCAACCAATATCAAAAGATCAAGATTATTCCCTGCATATTTTCAAACCACAATGTTTTAAAACCGGAACTTAATCACAAGAGAGAGTTTGGTATGAAAATGTTCGAAAATTGCAGAGTGACTATCATTCTCAATGGGAAAACACTGAGACCTTTTCCTTTAAGGTCAGGAATATGACGGGGATGCAAACTCTCACCACTATTGTTCAAAATAGCACCGGAAGTCCTAGCTTCAGCAATCAGACAACAGAAAGAAAGAAAATACATTCAAACTGGCAAAGAAGAAGTCAAACTCTCACTTCACAGATGACATGATGCTTTATATAGAAAACCGAAAAGACTCCACCCCAAAATTGCTAGAACTCGTACAGCAATTCAGCAATGTGGCAGGATACAAAATCAATGTATAGAAATCAGTTGTATTTCTATACACTAACAATATAACGGAAGAAAGACAAATTAAGAACTAAATCCCATTTAGAACTGTACCACAAACCATAAGATACCAAGGAATAAACCTCACTAAAGAGGTAAAGAATCTGTACTCTAAAAACTACTGAATACTTATGAGAGAAATTGAGGAAAACCCAAAGACAGGGAAGAACATTCCATGGATTGGAGGAATAAAAATGGTTAAAATGTCTTTGCTGCCCAAAGCAATTTACAAAGTCAATGCAATCTCTATCAAAATATCATTAACATTTTTTCTTCACAGAGTTGAAACAAACAATCCTAAATTTGTATGGAACTAGAAAGTCCCCAAGAGCCAGGGGAATGTTGAAAAAGAAAAACAAAGCTGGGGGCATCACAGTGTCTAAATTCATGATATATTATAAAGCTGTGATCAGCAGCAGCATAGTACTGGCAGGAAAAAAAGACACATATCAATGGAATAGAATAAAGAGCCCAGAAATGAACCCTCAACTCAATGATCAACTAATCCTCAACAAACTACAAAGAATATTCAATGGAAAAAAGACAGTCTCTTCAATAAATGGTGCTGGAAAAATTCGACAGCCACATGCAGAAAAATGAGACTGGACCATTCTCTTACAACATTCACAAAGCTAAAGTCAAACTGAATGAAAGAACTAAATGTCAGACAGGAATCCATCAAAATCCTAGAGGAAAACCCAGGCAACAATCTCTTTGACCCAGGGAGCAACAACTTCTTGTGACAGGTCTTGTAGCAAGATAAAAAGTTTCCATTCAGCAAGGGAAATAGTGAACAAAACTTAAAAGGCAACCTATGGAATGGGAGAAAATATTTGCAAATGACATAACCAATAAAGGACTTGTATCCAAGATATTTAAAGACATTACTAAACTCAACAGCCAAAAAAGAAATAATTCAGTCAAGAAATGGTCAGAAAACATGAACAGACACAACTCGAAAGAAGACTTAAAAATGGCCAAGAGACACATGAAAAATTGCTCTGCATCACTTGTTATCAGGGAAATACAAATGAAAACCACAATGAGATACCACCTCACACCAATCAAAATGGCTAAAATTAAACTCAGGAAAAAAACAAATGTGGGCAAGGATGCAAAGAAATGGGAACCCTTTTACACTGTTGGTTGGATCCAAGCTGGTGCAGCCACTGTGGAAAACAGAATGGAGGTACCACAGGGAGTTAAAAATAGAGCTACCCTATGGCCCAGCAATTGCACTAGTAGGTATTTACCCCAAATATACAGTAGTAGTTAGGGGCAACTGCACCCCAGTGCTCATAGCAGCAATGTCCACAATAGCCAAACTGTGGAAGGAGCCAAGATGTCCTTCAACAGATGAATGGTAAAGATGTGGTTCATATATACAATGGAATATCACTCAGCCATCTGAAAGGATGAATACCTACCATTTCCATTGACACGGGTGGAACTGGAGGGTATTATGCTAGGTGAAATAAGTCAATCAGAGAAAGGCAATTAACATATGGTTTCACTTATATGTGAAATACAAGGAACAGTGCAGAGGATCATAGGGGAAGGGAGGGATAACTGAATGGGAAGAAATGAGAGAGGAAAACAAACTATGAGAGACTTCTGACTCTGGGAAAGAAAATGACAATTGTGGAAAGGGAGACAGGTGGACATATGGGTAACTGGGTGGTGGGCATTAAGGAGAGCACATGATGTGAAGATCACTGGGTGTTATAAACAACTAATGAATTGTTAAACTCTACACCCAAATCTAATGAGGTACTATATGATTCCTAATTGAATTTAAATAAAAATAATTCTTAAAAATGAAAGAAATAAATAAAAATTAAACATTAGCTTATAAATCATTTTGAGAATTTATTTAATTCACTATCCATCTTTAAATTATTATAGGGATTTGTATCCAGAATATATAAAGAATTTATACAACTCAACACCGAAAACCAAATAATCAATCACATCAAAAGTTAGCCAGAAGACATGAACAATCATTTTCCAAAGAAGCCATCCAGATGGACAACAGCCACATGAAATGATGCTCACCATCACTCATCATCAGGGAAATGCAAATTAAAACTACAAAGAGATACCACCTCATACTGGTCAGAATGGCTTAAATAAAAAACATATTAAACAACAGATGTTGGTAAGGATGCAGAGAAAGGGGAACCCTCTCACACTCTTGGTGGGGTTGCAAACTGGTGCAGTATGGAGTTTCCTCAAAAGTTAATGATAGAACTACTGTGCAACCCAGTAATCACACTACAATACAAAAACACTAAACCAAAAGGTTACATGAACCTCTATGTTTATAGCAGCATTATCTGCAATAGCCAGAGTATGGAAGCAGCTCATGTGTCCACTGACTGATGAATAAATAAAGATATTTGTAATATCACAATATTATTCAGTCATCAAAAAGAATGAAATCTTGCCATTTGCAATGACATGGAAGGAGCCAGAGAGTATAATGCTAAGCCGAATGAACCAGAGAAAGACAAATACCCTATGATTTCACTCATATGTGGAATATAAGAAACAAAACAAACAGGCCAAGGAAAAAACAAAGAGAGACAAACCTCAACACAGACTTAACTAGATTAAAAAAATATATATATATATGGCTCCCAGAGAGCAGGCGGGTGGGGGATGGGAGAAAGAAACAAAGCAATGAAGAGCACACCTACCATGATGAGCACTGAGTAAGACACAGAATTGAATAACTGCACTGTACCACTGAAATAACATAACACTGTGTGTTAATTTCAAAAAAAAATGACCCAGAAAGAACGCATAATGGCTGACATTTCAATGCAGGGGAAACACCTGTCACAAAGAGAGCCCATTACACAGGTCAGTGGCTCCGCTTCCCTTTTGTTTTTAAAGGTCAGACTAAATGTAACTAAAACATTCAGAGGTTTCATGCGGCCATATTTACATCTAGTCAGATAACATGTAGAAGCCAATTAGATTAGAAACAAAGAGAAAAAGTGAGTTAGAAACCAATTTGAGGCAAAAATCTAGTCACTGGCTATTCCTGAAAATTGTACTCCAAGCCACAAGCAGAGAGTTCCTGGTTGTGTTAGGGATGCTGAGCAAACCCTAGGGTGCTGTCAAGGCTTGCTTCAGGGGGCAGGCACCTCAGTGTCTGTGGGGCCTGGCAGGGTGCTGAAGCAGGTGACATGGCCTGGGTTCAAGACAGGAAAGTATCCAGGGCTTGTAGGACACCTGTGCATGCCTGCCGGGCCTGTGTGGTGGATGGATGCCTTGGTTAGGACACCTGTGCACTTCTTCAGGGCATGTGTGATGGATCTCTGCCCTGGGGACATTGAGTTCTTTGTTGTCAGGCCTAACATCTTTTCACACCAAATGCAATCAGAAATCCAGTGATTAAAATGTATGTGCATTGTAAAGATGGTGGAGGAGTAGGGGGGCCCTATGTTTGTCTGGTCCCTTGAATACAATGAGGAGGTGATAAAGTCATTCTGAACTCCTGAAAAATCAATCAGAGCTCTGAGAAAACAAATGCTCCAAGGCTACAAATAGAAAAGAAACCACAGATTAGAATGTAGGAGGTGGGGAGACTTGAATCCAGTGTGATATAGCTGAGGATATGGAGGGTATCCTGTTTGAGGATACTACTGCAAAGTACTATAAGCAGCAAAGCACAAAACTGGAAATTTTGGAAGTTGGCTACATGGGGGACGTTCCCAGCTTAAAGGTGTTAAGGTGGTGAAACGAGGAAGAATCCAAGGTGTGACAGTGTGGTATGAGGATCCCTGGGGTCACAAGAACAGGTGGTTTCTTGGTGCAGCAGATTTCCCAAGCATAGGAACAGGGAAGCTGGCTGAACCATGGAGTGTGGTGGCTTGTTTTCTGCTCTGTGTTGCATAAACTACGAACCATTGCATGATCATCCAATCACTCACCTGGCAGGGGCTCAGCAGAAGGCAGAAGTGTGGCGAGACCCTCCTCCCTCCCCTGGGAGGAACAGAGTGGGTCTGCACCCAAGGAGTTTATCAAATTTGGGGTTTTGAAACACAGTTGTGTGCCTGAGATAAAAAATGCTCACGCAAAGACAGGGTTGAACACAGAGTTCTCCCGAAAAACCAGGAAGAATGATAGATTGCTTCCCTGAGAGGGCTCACTGAAGAATGGGAGGCTGTATTTTCACCTCCAAGGCTAGAGAGTGGGTGCTGCCCTATTCATCTTGTCCAACAGAGCTGAAAGCCTATAGGGAACAAAACAGCACCACCTACTGGAGGCGTGAACAGCTTACATCAAGCCTGCCTCCCTCTGCATTGGAAGAGCTATTCCCCTAGGACAAATAAGTCCGCCTGAGAATTAACTGAACAGATCCCCTCCCCCAGAAGTCCAGCACAAACAACTCATTCACAAGTTTACTGATCATAAAGGGCTGCAAAGTTTCAGCTCGTACAGAACACAGTATATAGCATTATTTCCATTTGTATTCTTTAGTCTTTTATTATTTTTGTTATTTTTAAATTTTTAATTCTTTTTTAAATTTTTAACATTTATGTTTTATATGTTATGTACATATTTTTTTCTATTTCTTCTCATTGAATTGGTTTATAAGTTTTTCTCTTTCTTTCTTTTTTTTTCTTATTTTGGCATCTACTTTCTTTTAAAGAGTAGTCCAAAACATACCCATGATCTAGTTTTTGTTTGTTTTCTATTGTTGTTTATTTTGTTTTTCATTTTTGTTGTTGTTGTTTCTCTCTGCTGTCATTGCTGTCACTGTTTTTTNTGTTCCTTTTTTTTTTTTTTTTTTTTTTTTACTTTCTTACTTATTTGAATGGAACAGAAGGTAGCACTCACTGCCAGGGATTTAATCAATATGGATAAGTAAGATGTCTGAGATAGAACTGATAACAATGATTATAAAAAGACTAGCTGGGCTTGAAACAAGCATAGAAGGCAATAGAGAATCCCTTACTGAAGACATAAAAGAACTAAAATCTACTCAGGACAACACTAAAAATGTTATTACTGAGATATAGTTCAGATGGAGGTTATACAAAGTTGATGAATGAGGCAGAAGTATGAATCAGTGACATAGAAGATAAAATGATGGAAAATGAGAATGGTGAGAAGAAGAGACAAGGAAAACTATTAGATAAAGAAGGGAGACTTAAAGAAATCCACAATTCCATAAAGTGAAATGATATCCATATTAGAGGTTCCCAGGAGATGAGGATAAGTAGAAAGAGGCAGACAGTTTATTTCAACAAATTATACATAAGAACTTCCCTAATCTGGGGAAGGAGACTGGCATTCAAATTGGGGACGTACAGAGAACACCCCTGAAAATCAATAAAAATAGGTCAACACATTGATATATAATATGGAAGCTTGCAAACTTCAAAGATAAAGAGAAAATTCTGAAAGCAGCTTGGGACAAGAAGCCTTTAACCTCCAAGGGTTGACATATGAGCATGGATGCACACCTGTCCATAGAGACCTAGCAGGCCAGAAAGGACTGTTATGATACATTCAATGAGCTAAATGGGAAAAATATGCAGCCATGGATAGTATATCCACCAAGACTGTCATTCACCACCCCCCTTCTTCTTCCCTTTCTTCTCCTACTGATCTTCCTACTTCCTATGTTCCATAAATGAGTGAAACCATATGATAATTATCTTTCTCTGCTTGACTTATTTCACTCCAGTCCTGTCCATGTTGCAGCAAATGTTGAGAAATCATTCTTTTCGATGGTTGACTAATATTCCATTGTATATATGGACCACATATTCTTAATCAGAAGGGGGAATGAACCATGAGAGACTATGGACTCTGGGAAAAAAACTGAAGGCTTCAGAGGGGAGGGGGGTAGGGGAATGGGATAGCCGGTGATGGATATTAAGTAGGGCACATATTGCATGGTGCACTGGGTGTTATATGCAAGTAATGAATCATGGAACTTTACATCAAAAACTAGAGATGTACTGTATGGTGACTAACACAATATAATAAAAATATTATTCAATAAAAAAAGAATCTATTAGGGAAATTTAAGAAAAAAATTAAGAAAAAGGTTAAAAATCAAATTTTAATTATCAGTTTACTTTAACTTCCAATGGATTAGTTTCTACATGGGGGGGCATCTCATTTTTTTAAGGTTATAGTCAGTGTAATATGGTATTGCTCTCCATTTCTTAAATTTTAAATGGAAAAAAAAATATTAAAGGTTCAAAATATACATATTCAATAAACACCAATTTTCAATTTCTCAAAAAAAGACTATAATTCAAAATAGGAGAGATAAACAGCTTCCAGAACAAACAACAATGAAAGTAATTTGTGAACACTAAAACAGCCCTGCAAGAAATATTAAAGGGGATCCTTTGAGTGTAGAGAGAGCCCAAAAGTCACAAAGACTAAAAAGGAACAGAGATAATGTACACATACAGTGACATTACAGGTAATAAAATGGCACTGACTTTGTATATTTCAATAATTAATCTGAATGTAAATGGAAAAAAATGTTCCAATGAAAAGATATAGAGTATCCGAATGCGAAAGAAAACAACAACAACAACAACACAAGACCCATTGATGTGCTGTCTACAAGTGACTCATTTTAGACCGATGACACCTCTAGATTGAACATGAGGGCTGGAGAACCATTTATAATGGCAGTGGACCTCAAAAGAAAGCTGGAGTGGCCATCCTAATATCAGATATACAGATTGTAAACCAAAAACTGTAATAAGAGAGAAAGAAGGAGGCTATATTATAACAAAGGTGTTTATGTAACAAGAAGATCTATCAATTGTAAACAGTGATGCCCCTAACTTGGGAGCAGCCAAATATATAAACCAATGAATAACACTTTGATTATAATAGTGTAATACCAGGGGAGTTTAACATCCCACTCAATGCAAGGGACAAATTATCTAGGCAGATCACCAAGGAAAAAAATTCTTTGTTAATGACGTTCTGGAGCAGATGGACTTCACAGTTATGTTCAGAACATTTCATCCTAAAGCAACACAATACACATTCTTCTCAAGTGCACAAGGAACATTCTGCAGAATAGATCACATACTAGGTCAAAAATCAGGTCTCAAACAGTTCAGAAAGATTGAGATCATATCACATATCTTTTCAGACCACAATGCTTAAAAACTTGAATTCAACCACAAAGAGACATTTAGAAGAATCACAAATACATGGAGGTCAAAGAATATCCTCCTAAAGAATGCATGGTTCAACCAGGATATTAAAGAAGGCTACATAAAATACTTGGAAGCAAATGAAAAGGAAATCACAACAGTCAGAAAGCTTTGGGCTGCAGCAACGGCAGTCGTAAGAGGGAAGTATAAAGCAATACAGGCCTTCGGCAAAGAAACAAGAAAAGTCTGTAATACACAATATAACATAAAAGATCTGGAAAAAGAACAGAAAAGAAAGCCAAAATCCAGCAGGAGGAGATAAATAATAAAGATTAGAGCATAAATCCATGATATAGAAATCAAACATAATCACTAGACCAGAGCAATGAAACCAAGAGCTCCTTCTTTGAAAGAATTAATAAGATGACAAATCCCTAGCCAGACATATCAAAAAGAAGAAAGAAAGGACTGCAAATTAGAAATGAATGAAGAGAGACCACAACCAACCCTACAGAAATAGAAACAAATATAAGAGAATATTATGAGCAATTATATGCCAACAAACCTTCCAAATCATTGTAAGAGCCCAGCATTACCTGGATCCCCAAACTAGACAAACACTCTACCATAAAGGATAATTATAGGCCAATATCCCTGGTGAATATGGATGTAAAAATTCTCAGGAAGTTGCTAGCCAATAGGATCCAACAGACATTAGGAGGATTACTCACCATGACCAGGTGGGATTAATTCCTGGCCTGCAGGAGTGGTCTAACATATGTAAATCTATCAATGTGATACACCACATTAATATAAGAAAGAACAAGGACCATATGATCCTCTCACTATATGCACAAAAAATGCATAACAAAATACAGCATCCTTTCTTGAAAAGATCCCTCCACCATGTAGGGATAGAAGGAAAATACTTCAATATCATAAAAGTCAGATATGAAAGCTGAGAGTGAATATCATGCTCATTGGGGAAAAAATGAAGATCTTTTCCTCTAAGATCAGAAACATGACAGGGATGTTCACTCTCACCACTGTTGTTCAACATTATACTGGAATTCCTAGCCTCAGCAATCAGAAAATAAAAAGAAATAAAAGGCATCCAAATCAGGAAAGACAAAATCAAACTTTCACTCTTCCCAGATGACATGATGCTGTGTGTAGAAAACCCAAAAGACTCCAACAAAAATTGCTAGAAATGATACAGGAATCCAACAGTCACAGGATATAAAAACAATGTGCAGAAGTCAGTTGCATTTCTATAAAATAACACTGGAACAGCAGAAAGTGATATCAAGGAATCAATCCCATTCATAATTACACCAAAAACTATAACACTGAGGCATAAACCTACCAAAGAGGTCAAGAGATGGACTCCGAAAACTGTAAAACACTTATGAATGAAATTGAGGAAGACACAAAGACATGGAAAAAACACTCCATACTCATGGATTGGAAGAAAAATATTGTTAAAATTTCTATATTACCCAAAGCATTCTAGATATTCAATGCAATCCCACTCAAAATACTATCAGCATTTTTCACAGAGCTGGTGGAAACAATCCTAAAATGTGTATGGAAGCAGAAAAGACCCCAATTGTCCAGAGAAATGTTGAAAAAGGAAAACAAAGCTGGGCCATAACAATTCTGGACTCAAGCTGTATTACAAAGCTGTAATTATCAACCCGATACAGTACTCAAACAAAACCAGACACATTGATCCATGGAACAGAATGGAGAACCCAGAAATGGACCCTCAGCACTATGGTCAACTAATCTTCAACAAAGCAGGAAAGAATATCTAATGGAAAAAAAGACAGTCCCTTCAACAAGTGGTGTTGGGAAAGCTGGACAGCCACATACAGAAGAATGAAACTACCATTCTCATATACCACACACAAGGATAAACTCAAAATGAATGACAAACCTTAATTTGAGACAGAACACAGGCAAAAACCTGTCTGGGCTCACCCACAACAACTTCTTGCTAGACATACCTTTTGAGGCAAGGGAAACAAAAGCAAAAATGAATTATTGGGACTTCCTCAAAATAGAAATCTTTTGTACAGCCAAGGAAAAAGCCAGCAAAACTAAAAGGTAACCTATGGAATGGGAGAAGATATTTGCAAGTGACTTATCAGATAAAGGGCTAGCATCCAAAATTTATAAAGTACTTAACAAAATCAAGACCCAAAAAACAAAGAATCCAGTCAAGAAATGGGGAGTAGACATGAACAGACATTTCCCCAGGCAAGAGACACAAATTGCCAACAGAGAGATGAAAAAGTGCTCAAGATCATTCAACATGAGTGAAATCTAAATCAAAACCAGAGTGAGATACCCTTCAACAGACAAGTGGATTAAGAAGATGTGGTCCATATATTCAATGGAATATTACTCAGCCATCAGAAACAACGATTACCCAACATTTGCAGCAACATGGATGGGACTGGAGGAGATTATGCAAAGTGAAAGAAGTCAAGCAGAGAAAGACAATTATCATATGGTTTCACTCTTTTATGGAACATAAGAAATAGGAAGATTGGTGAGAAGGAAAGGGAGAATGAAGGGGGTAAACAGAAGGGGGAATGAACCACGAGAGACTATAGACTCTGGGAAACAAACTGAGGGCTTCAGAGGGGAGAGGGTGGGGGATTGGGATAGGCTGGTGATGGGTATTAAGGAGGGCATATATTGCATGGAGCACTGGGTGTTATACACAAATAATGAATCATGGGACACTACATCAAAAACTAAGGATGTACTGTATGGTGACTAACATATCATAAAAATTATTATTAAAAAGAAAAAGAAAACACATTAGAGTGAGATACCAACTCACACCCCTCAGAGTGGCTAAAATTAAAAAGTAAGGAAAAGACAGATGTTGGCAATGATGCAGAGAAAGGGGAACTCTCTTATCCTATTGGTGGGAATGCAAACTGGTGCTGTCACTCTGGAAAAAAGTATAGACCTACTCTACAATGGAGGAATTGCACTACTATTTATTCAAAGGGTACAAACCTAGTTATTCAAGGTGGCACCTGCAACCCAATGATTATAGCAGAAATGTCCACAGTTACCAAATATGGGAAATTCTAGGGTGTCCATCAACAGATGATGGGATAAAGAACAGGTTAAATATATATTAGGCAATATATGCATATGCAATTTATATGCAAACAATGGCTCACTGAATTCTACCCCGAAACTAAAAATGCAGAATGCATTAACTTGAATGTAAATATAAAATAATTTTTTAAAAAATTAAAAAGTAAAAAATAAAGGAAAAGGAATGAAATGGGAGGAATCAGTATGCTCCATCTGAAGATTGGTAGAGGAAATGATCAATAAAAGGGAAGAAAAGACCCGGAAGTACACCTATGCCAGGTTGACTCACTATTTTTTGACAGTGAATAATCCACTTGATGAGAACAACAGTCTTTTCAACAAAATGTGTCAGAGCCATTAGACATGAGTT
The DNA here is from genome assembly GCF_002007445.2 of Ailuropoda melanoleuca. NCBI lineage: Eukaryota > Metazoa > Chordata > Mammalia > Carnivora > Ursidae > Ailuropoda > Ailuropoda melanoleuca. The sequence goes on from NW_023250281.1 coordinate 769,157, forward strand.
GGAAAAGAAACAAATCCAAAGCAAACCAAAGTACCTACAACTAAACTTCACCCCTTATACAAACGTGAACTCAAATTTATGACATCATCGATTCAAAAAAAAACACACATGAAAGTATAAATTTTTTAAAAAGCAGCACAAGAAAATATCTTCAGGACATAGAATTTGGTGGGTTCTTAACAATAACACTAAAAGCACACTGCATAAAAGAAAACATTTAATAAACAGGACTTTACCAATATTGAAATCTTTTACACTACTAAGAACTTTGCTCATATTAGGGGCACAGAAATAAAGCTATAGACTAGGTGGACATGTTTGTAAACAAAATATCTGCCAAAGAGCTTCAATCTAGAATATATAAAGAACTCTCAATGCTCAACAGGAAAAAAAAAAACAAAACAAAAACAAAAACAAAAAAAAAACTACCCAAACAGAAAAAGGACAAAGAGACATGAACAGACATTACATCAAAAAGAACATGAAGATGGCAAATAAGCACAAGAAAAAACTGTTCAAATTTCCAGCCATGAGGGAAATGCAAATGAAAACCTGACTGAGTTATCATACTCCCCACCTGTTAGGACATCTGGTTAATATAAACCACAGTAAAAACATCAAACTTGCACAGAACCAGTTCTCCTTCCCTGATGGTGGGAATATAAATAGAATAACCACTCAGGTAAGACAGTTTGATAGGTTTGAACAGAAGCAAAACATAAACCCTATAACCTAGAAAGCACTCTCCTGGACGTTTATCCCAGAGAATGAAAATCCAATATCCCATGCAACACTGTGCACAAATGTTCACTGAGGGTTTATTTGTAATAGCCAAAAGACTGGAAACAACCAAAATGGGTGAAGGGTGCCTCTGTAAAGAGATGCTTCTGAACTGCCTGAAGCTACCTGTGAATGTACAAATCTACCTCTACCACCCTACCTATCCGTAGCACTGTTCTGTCAGCACACCTCAGAATAGATACCTAAAGGTACAGTCCCACCTGGCTTCCTGGATCTCCAAACATCCCTAAAGGCCTCAGGACCCTAAGGTGTGGGTATCAAGCAAAAGTGAAGGAGGCAGGAGGGTTCTGGTGCTGGTCTGTGACTTGGCAGGTGCTGGGCTGTGATGCCTTGTAGCCCTAATGTGCATAAAAGGCCAGCTATGGGAGAGAGGCAGTTCCCACACTGCTGTCCTCCCAAAGCTGATGTTTTCCTTTGGGGAGGAAAGGTCAGGAGAAGGACCCAGCTCACAGTCTACCCTTCCTTCTTCCCTCCCTCCTCTGGACTGCATCTGTCCCCTGCCCTTGTAGATCCCCTCCCCAAACCTGCCATCTCCTGACTCCTGCTCACACAACAACCACCCCACCAAAGGTGCCTCCATTTTACAGATGAAAAACTGGGGACTCAAAGGGTGAGCAGCTCTGGGTGCCAGCCCATCCAGGAGCCTAGTGATTGTGGAACCCAATGTACAGTGAGCAGAATCTGTGCAGCTAAGCACAGGAGGTTCCAAGTGTTGGGATCACATAAGCAACCCACATCCCCTTATATCTTAGTGATCTGGACTCGACCAGCCTTCAGACTGACTCCTGAAAACAGCACCTTCATCAGCTCAGACACCAGCCACCTTAGGGATGCAAGCCTCCCACTTCCAAAGTCCCCTGAGGATCACTTCCCACCCCCAGAGGAAGCTTCCTCATGGCTCCCATCTGTGTATGCCCAGGTGCTATGAGCACACTGTCTTGAATGAGCTCGGCCCAGGAACCACAGCTCTAGACTCTTCCCCCAAAACCACAGCTGGAGCCACAGGTGGGCCCCAGCAAACTGGGATTCACACATCATCTGAGGGTCCAGACCACCTCCTTGGAGCTAAGAAGGAACATTTCCCAGGATGAGGCAGCCTGGAATCTCACGTCGTAATGCCCTTCTGACCTCCAGTCTAATTCATCAAAGAATCTCAGCTCTGCCTCTTGCAAGGGGCCCCTTTCCTTCATGCCAAAGCAGACAATACAGTCTCCAAGGTGTGCCTGTCTGCACTTGTCTCACACTGTGCCTTACTCTGTGCAAACACCACGGCACCTGAAGCAGCCAATGTGAATCCCATATTTCCCCCAATCCCTGCCTTGATACTTTGGTCAGAACAGAGCCCACCATCCTGGACCCTCACACCATTCTGCCTACAGTCCTGACCACACACTTCCTCACTCAGAGACAGGGAATAGTCCCATGCCTGTGGACTTGCTCCACCCTGGTTCCCTGGCCTTGTCACATTTGTTCTTTCAAGGACTGCATCACACAGGTACCTCTTGCTGAGAAACACCCATTGTCATGGTCACAGTCTGAAGTGTAACATCAAGCTCCAACCTCAAATTTAGCAAAAATCTGCTATATTTGGTCTCAGCCAAAGGCTTTATGCAGAAATAACTGTGTAAAGACATACACACTGCTTCTCTTTTCCTTCCAATCAGAATCATAGTCATATCAGCAGCTGTGCTTCGTTTCTAGAGATCAGTATGTCTGAAAGCGTTGATGGGGATGGGCAGGTTATGCTCAGTGTCAGCTCTGCATGCTTCCCTGACATATTCTCAGAGGTGTGGAGACCCCAACATCAGAAGACTATGATGACTCATAAGGGGCAGTAGTGATTCTAAGAGAGGCTGCACATTACAGTCACCCAGGGGATGTTTCTTATAAATTATTATTCAGAAATAATCATTTAAGATTGTTTATTTGCCTAATATTCAAATTCATAGCACACAACTACTCCTGGAGATGACCACACATTTCCCAACTTCCCTTCTATGCCATAGTGGGTGGGTGCACAAACATTAACCCTTGTAAGGCAGAAACATCCAGGAGGAACTTCATTTGAATGAAGAACCTCCCTACCACGTGGAGCTGAGCCTCTCACTGCACTGCCTGGCCTCTTGTTTTAAGGCCTGTACCTCTCCCCTGACGATGAAGTACCTCTCCTTCAACTGGAGGATCTCAGCCAAAGACTCCACAATGATCAGGGCCTGGGTCTCCTCTACATCTTTCTCCCATTGTGCTTTCTCATTTCCTGCCCTAAGTTTTAATAAAAAGTCCTCGAACTAATAAACTATTTCATCTCCTAGACCATGGTGGAGTTTTCCCTCCAAAATGAGTAATGCCCATAGAGAAGGCCACAAGGACTTCAGGGTGAAGTAAATCTAAGGTGGGAAGGGACTCGAATGCTCACGTCTCTGCAGAGGTGAAAGGCAACCAGTCCTAGAGTTTTGGGTCAAGTTGATGTCCCAGTGGCTTCCTAGCCCAGTCCTATCCTGGGATGGAGGGCTCATGGTTTGAAGGCTCCAAGGTGGCCATGGCTCCAGTGGACACACTGGTTCAATGCTGAGCACATTTAGACGTCTCATAATCTGATACCAACTGGCAAGCCCTGTGTTTGAGTGCTTTGTGATCAAGGGGAAAGGAAATATCCACGTCCAAGGGCACATGGTGAACTCCCTGTCCAGGTGCCTGCTTGGCCTATCGAGCAGCTCAGCTATTGATCTCCAGGTCCAAGGGCACATGGTGAGCCTGCAATGCAGGTGCCTGTTTGGCCTATTAGAAAGTTGTGTTTTTGGTGTCTGGGTCCAAGGACAGATGGTGATCCCACTCTCAATGTGCCTGCTCGACTGAGTACAGAGTTGAGTTTTGAGCTTTCAAAGTCCAAGAGCACATGGTGAGCCTGCTGTCCAGGTGCCTGCTTGGACTATCAGACCCATCAGATAGCTGAGTTGTTGGTCTCCAGGTCCAAGGGCACATGGTAAGCCCACGGTCAAGATACCTGCTTGGCCTAGTGCGGACCTGAGTTTTTGGCCCCACGGTCCAAGAGCACCTGGTGATCCAGCTGTCCGGGTGTCTGTGTGGCCTAGCCCAGAGCTCCGTTCTTGGTCTCAAGGTCCAAGGGAACACAGGGAGCCTGCAGTCAAGGTACCATCTTAGCCTAGCACAGAGCTGCATTGTTGGTGTCATGATTGAAGAGCACATGGTGAGCCTACTGTCCAGGTATGTGCTTGGCCTATCAGAGAGTTCAAATGTTGGTCTCCAGGTCCAAGGGCACATGGTGACCCCCCTGCCAAGGTGTCTCCTTGACCTAGTGCAGAGCTCAGTTTTTGGTCTCTAGGTATAAGGGCACATGGTAATCCGGCTGTCCAGGTGCTTGCCTGGTTTACTAGAGAGCTGATTTTTTGATGTCCAGGTTGGTGGGCACATGGTGAGCCTGGTATACAGGTGCCTGTTTGGCATGTTGCAGAACTGCTCTATTGGTCTCCAGGTCCAAAGGCACATGGTTACCCTGCTGCCCAGTTGCCTGCTTGGTCTAATAGAGAACTGCATTGCTGGTCTCCAAGTCCAAGGGCACCTGGTGAGCCATTGTCCAGGTGGTTGCTTGGCCTAGTAGAGAGCTGAGATTTTGGAATCCAGGTCCAAAGGCATATGGTATTGCTTTTGTTCAGGTGAATTATTCTCCAGATACTGAGCTGGGATGCAGGATTCGTGGTTACTTCGCACATGGGAAGGCCAGTGTTCTATGGTCTTACTTGCCTTATGGGCCAATGGGCTGTCCAGCTTGAGGTATGTGGGCTCCTTGTCCACCCAGTGTTTGTGTGATTCATCTTCCCAGTGTCAAATGGGATCAGAAAGCTCCCAGTCTTTGGATTCCTGGATGGGGCTCTGTTCTGAGGACTGAATTTCTGTGTGTTTTGTTGTGTTTGAGGGTTTGTGGTGTGTGGGCACCTGGTTGGGCAGGTGTCTGGGGAATTAATTTGTCCAATGCTGTCCTTGTTTAGACAGTTTGTGGTCTGAGGACCTAGTTCAAATGACTCACACAGAAACCAGCAATGTGATGATTTCTTGTTTTATAAAATTCCCTCTCTGCCAGGTGTCTGGAGGCATTGTACACACTGTGCACATCTGAGTCAGCTGGATGTTCAGGGCATTCATGTGCCCTGTGCTGAGCCAGGTTGGAGGGCTCCACAGTGACCACAGTGTGACCTGTGCTCCCTCAGGATGTGGACTCAACTTTACTATACTGAGCCCAGTTTTGATGCCAGAGCTGTGTGGGGCCCAAGTGGCTGAGAATCCCCCTCCCATGGGGGGATTCTCATTTCTGAAATCCCCCTCCCATGAGCCAAATGGGAATGTGTCCCTGAGTAGCAGGGCCAGCCTCAGAGTGGGAAACGGTTCCAGGAGTTGCCAAGTGCAGGTTCAAGGACTCTCAGGACCACAGAGGGACACAAAGGTAGGTATGAACATGAAGGTGGTGTGTAGAGTGTTGATGAGAGGCCCAGGGGAGGAGAAGTAGGCAGGGGGCTTACCATGGGCAGGAACAGAGAACAGGCCAGAGAATGCAATGAATAGCAGGAAGAGCTGTGGCTGAAGCACCATCTCTCTCCTCAGTGCAGCTCAGCTGTTGCCGTGCTTTTATAACAGCCACAGGGTATCACAATGCCTTCTTGTGATGTAACCACCATAATTGGTTAATCAGGTATTTCTTAGATTGGCCTCATTTGGGTAGCCAATCACCAGGCAGTTCAGCTGGCCAATGACAGATGACCCTCATGACATCATCTAATGGAAACCATGTTAAAAAACAAACAAAAAAAAATAGGCAAAATTTTCTTCAAGATAAAAAAATAGTATTTACATTGTATTTGTAGTGAAGGTCATGCTGAGGCTGAAAGACTCAACCAGTTCAAAGCTAAATGTGTCACTCAGTCACCATTCACTAAACCCTGACACAGACGTTAATGAAGACATGGGCCATTAAACCCCATCAAAGGTCACACTTGTGTGGTAGGTCACACTTGTGTGGTAAGTCACACAACATGTCTTTAGAACAAATGCTACTGAGCTTAAATATAAGTGTAGAAAATTGTAGGCATTAAGTTTCATACATCTTCCCACACTAAACCAAACCTAGAAAGAATGAAGCTATGCCACAGGTCATAACCTGTTGCCAAAATGACATTTGGCCTCATAGAAGGAGGACAACAAAATCCAGCCTGTCAGCAGGCTCACAGTCTTCATATCCAACCTCCAATCAGCGAGTTCTGGGGGAGCAGTTAAGTTTCTCTCCTCCCTTAAATATAACTACATACTTATCAAAGCATTCTGAACACTCAAGAAATCAATCAGAGATCTGAGAATACAAATGCTATAGGCTACAAGTAGGAAAGTGACCACCATTTGGAAGGTAGGAGGTTGAAGACATGAATCTGTTGTGACATGGCTGAGGATGCAGTGTGGGGAGGGATTCCGCTTGAGGATGATGCCCCAAAGTATCATAGGCAGCGTGTTGCAAAATCAGAACCTTTTGAATTTTGGATAAAGAAGCTGTGGTGTTACATACACTGATGTATTACTCATCCACCAAAAGGAATGAAATCTTGCCCTTTGCAATGATATACATGGAACTAGAGGGTATATGGCTAAGTGAAATAAGTTTGTTGGAGAAAGACAAATAGTGTATGATTTCTCTCATAAACCTAATTTAAGACACAGAATCAATGAACATAAGGGAAGCGAAGAAAAAATAACATAAGATGAAAACAGGGAGGCAAACCATAATAGACTCTTAACCACAGGCAACAAGCTGAGGGTTGTTGGAGGGGAGGCAGTTGGGGGAATGGGGTAACTGGGTGACAGGCATTAAGGAGGGGACTTGATGGAAGGAGCGCTAGGTGTTATATGCGACTGATGCATCACTACATTGTACCCCTGATACTAATTTAAGAAAAAAAAATGAATGTGTTCAGGAACCTTCCATTTTGTTCTCCATCAGCACAAAAGAAGCTCCCATCAATTACTTGTTGAAAGACAGCTCAGAGGTCTCTCATCACTGAGCAGTTACACAGGGTCTGGAGCTCAGAGGGGAAAGAGGACAGAGCAGAAGGGTGCTCTCTGAAACTGGGAGACACATGGGCTTCTCCTGTAAGGACCATGAAGAGAAGAGGAGAATGTGGCCTAGGACTGAACACCCACAAAACGGGCACAAAGGAAAAAGCTGGGAAAGGAAACTGAAACAAAAACGTGTAAAGAAGGGAACTGGAAGTAAAATTATCACAGAACTGAAGAGCAGGGTGTCCCCAAGAGTGCAGAGTTACCTGCTGCCCCTAGACATGCTGAGTGAGGCTAATTCCAGCTGCATTACATTTGGGTTTCCATCACTGTCAAACAAACCCAATTCTGTTTTACATATACAGTTTCTGACTCATAAAACGAAACATAGCTGACACACAATATCATGTTGGCACCAGTTGAACATTAGAGTGATTGGACATGTTTTTGCCTTCTGCTATGCCGACCACAAGTGTAGCTACCATGGGTCACCAGAGACACTATTACAATACCATCAACTCTTTTCCCTATGCTGTGATTTTTAGCCCCATGATTATTCATCCCATAATGGGAAGTCTGTGTCTCCCACTTCCCGTCACCCATTTCCTACATGCCCCACTCACCTCCCTTCTGGCAACCATTACTTTGTTCTCTGTATTTATAGGTCTGATTCTGCTTGTTTGCTTGTTTGTTTATTTGTTTCCTTTTCAGATTCCACTTATGAGTGAAATCCTACAGTATTTGTCTTTCTCTGACCAATTTCACTTAAGTTTATGCACTTTGGGTCCCTCCTTTTCCAAATGGCAAGATCTCATCGTTTTTTTATGGCTGAGTAAATTTCCATTGGGTCTATATATCACCTTTTCTTTATTCACTCATCTATATGTAGTAGACAGAAGATTTATTTTAGTAATTCAATCTGCCAAAAAAAAAATAAAAAATCACACTATATTCATATGTATGCACAGTAGGAACATGTTCAGAGGACTTACATTGGAAAACATTGTTTCTCTTCACCCAATGACAATACCACACATGCCATAACAACACTTTACAACAATAATCCATCAGCAGTCATACAGACATCATGATTTTATACTTCAATATATGAGGAGAAAAATCCACATTTCCCCATAACTTTCTTTCCTTATAATGGCTGCCTGTTTCCGCTCTAGCAGAGCAGGACTCCACACATGCTTTTGGAAATTTCAGCTTTTGAACTCTAACACTGGGTATAGTAGAAGACTTCTCCTTTTCAGATCCAAATATAAATGAGAAAGTTGACATTTACAATATCAGCCAATGGTTTATTGATGGGAATGATGAAGTTAACCCTCCACGATGTGTAAATATTGCAGTGAGTAAAAATAACTAAAGCTGTTGTAAAACATTCTTGTTTACATTAAGGAACATAAAACACACAACCTAAAAATCCTATTAAGTTTTACAAATTTGTTACTTGTATTCAAATTACAGCTGTTCCACAAATCTAAGGAAAAGAAACTGGCTTGAGTAGGGTTCAAAGATATTCACACCCCAGCCCCATGTGCCTCCAGCTCCCATGGGCCATAGCAATGAAATACCCCATGTATTAACAGAAGGCATGAGGTCTGATTAGGCCATGCTCTCTCCTTATGTTCTATTACTGTTACACACCAGTGAATTCTTTGCAATGAAAAATAATAATTTCAGGACACAGTGCACTTTGATAATATATATAGCATCTGAAATTGTTCAAAGGTCTGAAAACAGTCTTCTAATGCAAACCTGAATCGTCTTATGTTCAGTTTCAACATCACTGGAAAAAAATACTCATCACTAAACCCTGATACACATTCATAGCCATTTCATCATCTTCTATCACGGTCAGTGTTCAGGAGGCAAAGCCTGATCCAGAATCCTTGTTCACGTTTTCTCCAAGGGCTTCTCCATGCACAGTGGCCATTCTGCTTCTGTTTGGCACCTGCAGGCATGAGTATCAGGGCTTACCACACATCTGACAGGGAAATGACACCCAAGATGCTATCTGCTTCACTTGTTACCAGCAGCCCAGAGGTCAGCCCACGCTAATCTGTCCAGGATTTCCAGCTTACCGTACTTGACAACCCCCTCAAGACACTGTGAGCAGTGCTGAGGGCCTGGGTCACTGTGATGTCTAGGTTACTGAACGTTTTCTCAGCAGCAAGCTTAATTACATCAGACTTGGAATAAATATGCACAACTTCTCCTGACTCGTGCACCACAGGGAAGGCCAGCAGCTGTCTTTCTACAAAGACATTCAAGGCTGTACTGATGGGAGTCTCCTGGTGGATGAAGGGATGTTGTGGTGGGTCCCAAATGCAAGAATATCCAGGTTCTGCTTCATGAAGGCAGGCTTTGGCAGACCAGACATAAAATGATGGAGGAACATGAGGATTCTTTTGTGGGTATGTGTACAAATTGTATTCCACTTATAAGATCAATAACTGGCAATGAGTGGATTTCATTTGTGATCAGTGAGTATACAGCATGGAAACATTTGCATCTGGAGCTATATTCCCTGAAGGCTTATGTGTTTCTTGGGGATGAAGCTCCTTCCCTGTTTCAAACGTATGTGCCTCTAATTCATAAACCTGTACCAGGGTTGACTTATGCCATGTCTGTGGTGTATTTATGAACTCTGTAATTGTTAGCATTCCTACAAAACTTTCTTTTGTCCTCTCCCGCAGTGGTGCTACTGGAACACCATTGGCTGCTAAGGCACAGAAGGCTTTCTATCTTGTAGTATCAATGACAACACACATTGAACAGTTGGAAGGATGAGGTGATCCTTGTGTGATCCCATGAAGCGCATTAAAACCCTTGTTCTGAGACTTGTGCTTCTTCTTCCAACTGGAATTTCTCCCACATGCTGGCTTCCTGGTCCAGGGGCTGCATCCCGCTGCTAACAAGGAGGAGGAGGACCAGGATTCACAGCTACTTCTAGGTGCTTCTGTGGCTAGGGGAGTGGGGACACCATGGTGTGCCCTGTGAACCTCAAGATGGTACTGACATAGTGGGGGATCTAGGGGAGCAGCAGAAGATCCTGGTAAGCAAGCAGGGAAGTGGTGGTTTGATGAAGGGCAGCCCTTATCAATTCATCTCTGGTGGATACCTGGGTTGTTTCCACACCTTGACTACTGTAAGTCATGGTAAGATAAACATAGGGGTACATGCATCTTCACACTGAGGGCACCCAGGCCGCCTGGCTGAAGCTGAAATGGATACAAGCTGGTGTCACAGGGCTCTCTGGGCAGAGGGCCCCCTGGCAGGGTGGCTGGAGTGGAGACGGATCAGGAGCTAATGTTTTCTGGGGTGCTCTGCACAGGGGGTGCCCTAGCAGGACAGCTGTATCTGAAGTGGGTGTGGGGTGCAGTGTTCCAGGGCTCTTTGCAGAGAAGGCCCTTTGGGATGGTAGCAGCAGCTGAAGTGGATTCAGGATTGGTGGGGCTTCTCTGTGCACAGGATCTCCTAGCAGGATGCCTGGAGCACAAGTGGATGAAAGCTGGGGTGTCCTGGGGTCTTCAGCCTTGTGAGTGTCCTGACAGAGTGTAGGCTGGGGGTTCCTGGGCTTTCCATATAGGGGGCTCCTTTTTGGGGCAGCTGCAGCTAAAGCAGTCTAGGTATGTAGCTCTCCGTTCACAGGTGCCCTTGCAAGCAGGGTTCTGCAAGTATGGAGTGTTCTGGGGTGCTTACCACCTGTGTCTGCTCAGTGTGATGTTAGGAACTGTCAAGGATCCTGACCCTGGATGTCCCAGTGTGTGCCATGCTGGGGCTGCCTTCTTGGCACAGGTGGTATTGAGTGGGTGGGCGACCCAGGACTCAGTGAGGCTGTAGGCTGCCTGTGTTGCTCAGATCCTGCCTCTGTCCATGTTACCAAGGTTGAAGGGAATCAGAACCATGGCTCTTTCTAGCCCCGTGGCACAGAAAGTGATCCTACACCACCCCCTCCACATTTGGGGGGGTTTGAAGGGTGGAGCCTTCATATCCTAGTTGCCCTTTATTTTTTTTAAATTACATTTATTTATTTGACACAGAGAGAGACAGCCAGCAAGAGAGAGAACACAAGCAGGGGGAGTGGGAGAGGAAGAAGCAGGCTCCCAGTGGAGGAGCCTGATGTGGGGCTCGATCCCAGAATGCTGGGATCACACCCTGAGCCAAAGGCAGATGCTTAAGGACTGGTNAAGAAGCAGGCTCCCAGTGGAGGAGCCTGATGTGGGGCTCGATCCCAGAATGCTGGGATCACACCCTGAGCCAAAGGCAGATGCTTAAGGACTGTGCCACCCAGGCATCCCCCTACTTGCCCTTTAAACTGCAGCTTATTTTCTGTGACCCAGGGCAGACAGATCAGCTTACAGCCCCCAGAAGTATGTCTCCCAATGCAGTTGACAGGATGGTGAGGGTGTCTCTGTCATGTGTTGTACAGAAGCTGTTCAGTCGGCCTTCAGTTCTTCTTCAGGAGGATCTGCTCTATAAATAGGTGTAGACTTGATTTGTCTGTGGAGGAGGTGAGTTCAGTTCTCACCTAGGTGAGGTGAGTTAGATCCCCATCTTGGACTTTTATTTTTATAAATTTACTCAAATTATTCCACTTGTCAATGTCTCCATTTCCTGACTATAAAATAGTTTCTTTTTCTTCCAGGATCCAATAAACTTACTTGGCTAAGGTGCCTGGCAAACAGTAGGTGCTCATTAAATGTTTCTCCCTCCTCTCATCCAACACTGTGCTCTCCAAAACAAATAACCTTGATTCGACAGACAAACTGCTCCTCCCACCCTCGAGGTCTGAAATTTCTGAGCACAGTTTGGGAAGAACCACCCTACTCCTGGGCTTGGCACCTTACACGTCACTCTGGCAACTTTACTCTGCCACTTGCTTGCTTTCTCTCCACCTGCTCAACTGAGAGGTGCAGGTGCCTGGGTCTACCCTCCTCTGTAAATCCTTGTCCTTGGAGGGAGGCTAACAACAGAATCCATCAAGGTTCATGAATACCTTAGCAGCCAAGGAAAATGATGAGCCACTGGGACAGTCCTCCCAGGGTTTTATAAATCCACTGCCAGTGGTTCAATTTGGAGGAACATTTCAGTGGAGGGCCTAGGAGAGTCTTAGTGGTTGAGTAGTGTAGATTTAACTAAGGAACATCTGTGGATTAGGAGGATCACATGAGGGAGAAAATTTTACATCACTCTGGCAGCAGGAGTCAGACATGAAATGGAAAAGATAGAAGGAAGTAATATTTGCTGAGTGCCCAGAGTGTATGCTTCACTGTGCCAGGCCATTGATACAGGACTTTCTATGAACCTCATAACAATTCTAAAGAGTGGTCATGCACTTGAATGTCCTTATTTTGCAGATGAAGAAAGTGACATTGGTTGGACTTACTTTAGCATGTAGCTGTGCTATAACGTGGCAAATGGAAGGAGACTATAGAGCCTAGTGTGTTAGATCCCATCATAGCTCCACCACCTCCTAGCTGTGTGACATTAAGTACATTCCTGAGCCTCTCTGATTGTCAGTCACTTCATCTACATCATGGAGAGAGCACTGCCTACGCCATAAATGTGGTTGAACATTTAAATGTCACTGCAAACCTAAAACTCTAACCACTGTTTCTGACACACAGTATACACTCAAGTAATATTGTCTGTTCTTAATTTTACTATTATTGATGTTACTGCCAAAAATCCCAACCTAAAAACAAGGGTGCATGGATTGAAACCTAAATATTTTTGGATCCAAAATGAAAAGAATTAGGATCTATATTATAGAAACTACAGATCACTCTGGAAAGACATTGAAGAAGGCACAAAAAGTTGGGAAAATATTCCATGCTCATGGATCGGAAGAATTAACATAGTTAAAATGTTTATGCTACCCAGAGCAATCTACACTTTCAATGCTATCCCTATCAAAATTCCAATGACATTTTTCAAAGAGCTGGAACAAACAGCCCTTAAATTTGTGTGGAACAGAAAAGGCCACGAATCACCAAGGAAGATTTAAAAAGGAAAAACAAAGCTGGGGATATCACAATGCAGGATTTCAAGTTGTACTACAAAGCTGTGATCGCAAAGACAGCATGGTACTGGCACAAAAACAGACACATAGACCAATGGAACAGAATAGAGAACCCAGGAATGGACCCTCAGCTCTTTGGACAACTAATTAGACAAAGCAGAAAAAAACATACAGTGGAAAAAAGACAGTCACTTCAATAAATGGTGTTGGGAAAATTGGACAGCTACATGCAAAAGAATGAAACTTGAAAACTCCCCCACACCATACACAAAGATAAACTCCAAGTGGATGAAAAACCGCAGTGTGAGACAGGAATCCATCAAAATCATGGAGGAGAACATAGGCTGCAACCTCTTTGACATTGGCCACAGCACCCTTTTTCATGACACATCTCCAAAGACAAGATAAACAAAAGATAAAATGAACTTGTGGAACTTTATCAAGTTAAAAATCTTCTGCACAGCCAATGAAACAGTCAAAAAAACTAAGAGACGGCCCACAGAATGGGAGAAGATATTTGCAAATGACACTACAGATAAAAGACTGGTATCCAAGATCTACAAAGAACTTCTCCAACTCAATACATGAGAAACAAATAATCAAACCAAAAAATGGGCAGAAGATATGAACAGAGAGTTTTCCAATGAAGACATACAAATTGCTAACAGACACGTGAAAAACTGTTCAAAATCATTAGCCATCAGGGAAATTCAAATCAAAACCACTCTGAGATACCACCTTATGCCAGTTAGAATGGCAAAATTGATAATTCATTTTCTGAGGTTTCCTCCTCAGTTTACAGTCCAGGTGATTCATTTTCCCATTGCCAAATAGTGCTGTAGAACTCCTAGCCTGAGCCTCCTGGTTTTCTGGAGACCTGATTGTCCTGTGCTGTGCTGCATTGGGGAGCTTGTGTTCTCAGGGCTCCTAGTCAGCCTGATATCCAGGGGATTCTTGTGCGAGTATTCTGCTGAGTTGGAAGCCTCATGATGTGACGGCTCTTGGTTGACCTCATGTCCAGGGTATTCTTTGGCTGGTGCTGACCTTCTTTGTACATCTCATGGCTTTAGCACTCTTGGTAGGCCTTGTGTTCTAGGGGACACCACGCCCCAGTGCTCTTTTGGTATCAACCGCTCCTGATCTCAGTCAGGCAGGTGTCCAGGTGAATCATTTGCCAAGTGCAGAGCTTGATGTTAGAGGAAGGCTCCTGCTTGGTCTGGTTTTGTTAGGACTCAATTGTTCTGTGCAATTTGGGGAGGGAGAGCTCCCACATAGAGGACTCCCATGCAGACCAGTGTCCAAGGGTCTCTCTCTCAGTGCCAAACTGAGTTTGAAGGCTCATGCCTGGAGGTCCTGGAAAGCAGGGTGTTATGGAGACTTGACTACCTTGCGCTCTGCTGGATTGCAAGGCTCCTGTTCAGGGGACTCTCCCTCAACCTGGTCTCAAGTGTCCTCACTTGGCATTGCAAAGCTCGGTTAGAGATTTCATATTCTCAAGACTCCCAGATGGACTGGATTTCTGAGGATTCAATTGACCTGTTATCTGTTGCACTGGAGAGCTTGCACTTGGCCGAGGGTCTTGGTAATTCCTTTGCCTGGTACAAAGCTGAGTTGGAGGGCTCATGATCCTAAGGCTCCTGATCACACCATTTCCCAGATGACATGTTATCCTAGTCCTACGCTTGGTTAAAGGGATCCTGGTAAGTCTGGTGTTCTGGGGACTTGAGTGCCCTATGGCTCTCCCACAATTAAACAACAAAAAGAAATAAAAGGCATTCAAATTGGGAAGGAAGAAATAAAATTTTCACTATCTGCAGATGACATGATACATTATACAGAAAACCCTGAATACGCCCCCACACATGAAAAAAACAAACAAACAAACAAAACACACGCACACACACACACACAAACAACTATTAGAACTGATGAATAAATTCAGTAAAGTCAGAGGATCCAAAATCAACGTGTAGAAATCTGTTTCATTTCTATGCACTGCTAATGAATTGGCAGACTGAAAAATTAGGAAAGGAATGCAATTTCAATTGCACCCAAAATAGTCAGACACCTAAGAATAAACCTAACCAAAGTAGTGAAAGACTTGTACCCTGAAACCCCAAAATGAATGAAAGAAACTGAAGGTGACAGGAAGAAATGGAAAGACATTTCATGCTCAGGGATTGGAAGAACAAATATTGTGAAAATGTATTTACTACCCAAAGCAATCCATACATGTAATGCTATCCCTATTAAAATACCAACAGCAGTTTTGAAAGAGCTGGAACAATCAATCCTAAAATGTATATGGTACCACAAAAAATCCTCAATAGCAAAACCAATGTTCAAACGAAAAACAAAAGAGGAGGTTCCATGAACCCAGTCTTCAAGATATATTAGAAAGGTGTAGTATTCAACATTGTATGGTACTGTCATAAAATTAGACATATAGATCAATGGAACGGTATAGAAAACACAGAAATAGATTCACATTTTTATTAAAGAAAACATGGCATGTGTCTTTGATTGTGTAAAATGGAACAAGATATTACAATTTGCAATTACCTGAATGAAGCTACAAGGTATTATGCTAAGTGAAATAAGTCAGTAAGAGAAAGACAAATACCATATGATTTCACTCATATGTGAATTAAAGCAACATAAGAGCAAAGGGGAAAAAACAAGAGAGGCACAAAGAAGTTGATGGTCTCCAGAGGACAGTGTGGGGGATGGGTTATATAGGGGATGGCTATTAAGGAGTGCACTTCTGATGAGCGCCAGGTGTTGTCTGCAAGTGTCAAATCACTACATTGTATACCTGAAACTACTATTACACTGTACGTTAACTAACTAGAATTAAAATAAAATCTTTAAAAATTTAAGTGGTTACAAATGATCTAATTTTAGGTGCAATGAGCAATTGGTGTAGCAAGCATAGAATGCTGTTAAGATAATTCCCTTAATTGATATTAAAGTGTATAATGGAATTCATATTGCATTTAAGTGTTGCAAATGGTTCCTCTTTATATGCTTGAAAACAGTTATGAACTTTTAAAAAATATCTGTATCAATGACAAATTCTGGTATTGATTGATAAATAAAGAATATAACTTAATTCTCCTTGGAAAAAGAAACAAGCATTCATGTCTAAGAGGCAGAGAGGACCCTTCCCAAGCTCAACCACGGCAAACCTAGCCATGTCACGTCAGTGCAATTCGCAAAAATTAGATCCAAGGATACAGTATTGAAAACGGCCAGGGCAAAGAAATTTCTCAGATACCAAGGCTAAGGTATCAGAATTACATAAGACCTGTCTACAGAGACCTGGAATGTGAGAAAGGATTGGGGGGGAAGCATTTTTGAAACTCTTTCAGAGAAAAACATACAACCAAGGATCCTTTCTCCAGCAAGGCTGTCATTCAGAATTGATGGAGAAATAAAGACCTTCCAGAATCGCCAGACACTGACCTATTTCGTAACCATGAAACAGGCCTACAGAAGATATTAAGGGGAGTTCTATAAAAGTAAAAATGTCCCAAGAGTGATACCGAACAGAAAGTCACAATCCATGGAAACAAAGACTTTACAGGCAACATGGCATCATTAAAATCATATCTCTCAATAATTGCCCTTAATGTAAATGGCCTAAATGCTCCCATAAAATGCCTCAGGGTTGCAGATTGGATAAAAAGACATGACCCATCCATTTGCTGTCTAAAAGAGACTCATTTTGAACCTAGAGATACATCCAGACTGAAAGTAAAGGGACGGAATACCATCTTTCATGCCAATGGACCTCGAAAGAAAGCTGGGGTAGCAATTCTCATATCAGACAGATTGGATTTTAAACTAAAGACTATAGTTAGAGATACAGAAGGGCACTATACTCTTCTTAAAGGATGTATCCAACAAGTGGATATGACAATTATAAATATATATGTCCCTACAGGGGAGCAGCAAGATACACAAGCCAACTCTTAACCAGAATAAAGAGACATATAGATAAAAATACTTTAATAGTAGGGGACCTCAACACTCCACTATCAACAATAGATAGATCACCTAAGCAGAGAATCAACAAAGAACCAAGAGCTTTGAATGCTATACTCAACGAGTAGGACCTCATAGATATATATAGAACACTACACCCCTAGAACCAAAGAATAATCATTCTATTCTAATGCCCATGGAACATTCTTAAGAATAGACCATGTTCTGGGTCACAAAACAGGTCTCAACCGATACCAAAAGACTGAAATTATTCCCTGCATATTCTCAGAAAACAATGCTTTGAAACTGGAACTCAGTCACAAGGAAAAAATTGGAAGAAACTCAAGCACTTGGAGAAAAAGAACCATCCTGCTCAAGAATGATTGGATAATCCAGGAAATTAAAAATCAAAATAAAAAATTTATGGAGCCCAATGAGAATGAAAACACAGCGGTCCAAAACTTATGGAATACTGCAAAGGCAATCCTAAGGGGGTAATACATAGCCATCCAAGCCTCATTCAAAATAATAAAAAATCTAAAATGCAGTTTTTATATTCTCACCTCAAGAAGCTAGAACAGCAACAGAAGAACAGGACTAATCCACACACGAGAAAGAAGTTGATCAAGGTTAGAGCAGAGATCAATGAATTAGAAACCAGGAGCACAGTAGAGCAGATCAACAGAACTAGAAGCTTGTTCTTTGAAAGAATACATAAAATAGATAAAACATTGGCAAGACATATCCAAAAGAATAAAGAAAGGACACAAATTATTAAAATTTTGAATGAAAAGGGAGAGGTCACAACCAACACCAATGAAATAGGAAGATTTATTAGAAACTTTTATAAAGAGCATTATAGCAATAAATTAAGGAACTGGGGAGAGATGGAGGCCTTCCCAGAAACCCATAAACTACCAAGACTGAAACAGGAATAAATTGATTTTTTAAACAGACCAATTAATTATGAAGAGGTTGAAACAGTGATTCAAAACCATCCAAAAAAAAAAACTCCAGGGCCTGATGAATTTCCTGGGGAATTCTACCAAACATTCAAAGAAGAAATAATACCTATTCTCCTAAAGCTATTTCAAAAAATAGAAACAGAAGGAAAGCTACCAAACTCATTCTATGAGGCCAATATTACCTTGATCCCCAAACCAGGCAAAGGCCCCATCAAAAAGTAGAATTACAGACCAATTCCCCTGATGAATATGGATGCCAAAATTCTCAAAAAGGACCTAGCTAATAGGATCTAAAAGTACATTAAAAGGTTATCCATTATGGCCAAGTGGGCTGTATCCCTAGGTGCAAGGGTGGTACAACATTCACAAATCTATCAGTGTGATAGATTATATCAACCTGAAAAAAGCCTAAAATCATATGATCCTCTCAATAGATGCAGAAAAAGCATTTGACAAAATACAGCATCCATTCCTGATTAAAACCCATCAGAGTGTAGGGATAGAAGGAACATTCCTCACTCTCATAAAATCCATCTATGAAAAGCCTACCGCAAATATCATTCTCAATGGGGTAAGGCTGGAAGCCTTTCCCTTAAGATCAGGAACATGACAAGGATGCCCACTCTCACCATTATTATTGAACATAGTACTAGAAGTCCTTGCAACACCAATCAGACCACAAAAAAGGATAGAAGGTATCCAAATTGTCAAAGAGAAGTCAAACCCTCTCTCTTCACATATGAGATGATACTCTATATGGAAAACCCAAAAGAATCCATCCCCAAACTACTAGAAGTTATAGAGAAATTCAGTAATGCGGTGGGACACAAAATCAATGCTCAGAAATCAGGTGCATTTTGGGGGTACCTGGGAGCCACAGTGGTTAAGCGTCTACCTTCAGCTCAGGGCATGATCCCGGTGTTATGGGATCGAGCCCCACATCAGGCTCCCCTGCTGTGAGCCTGCTTCTTCCTCTCCCACTCCCCCTGCTTGAGTTTCCTCTCTCACTGGCTGTCTCTATTTCTGTCAAATAAATAAATAAAATCTTAAAAAAAAAAGAAATCATTTGCATTTCTTTACACGAACAATGAGGCTGAAGAAAGAGAAATTAGGGAATCCATCCCAATTAAAATAGCACCAATATCATACGTTATCTTGGAATTAACTTAACCAGATACATAAAGGATTTATATTCTAGAAACTACAAATTACTCTTGAAAGACATTGAAGAAGACACAAAAAGATGGAAAAATACTCCATGCTCATGGATCAGAAGAATTAACATAGTTAAAATGTTCATGCTACCCAGAGCGATCTACACTTTCAAAGCTATCCTGATCAAAATACCGATGACATTTTTCAAAGAACTGGAACAAACAGCCCTTAAAATTGTGTGGAACCAGAAAAGGCCAGGAATCATCAAGGAATTGTTGGAAAGGAAAAATATAGCTGGGGGCATCACAATGCTGGATTTCAAGTTGTACTACAAAGCTGTGATCCCAAAAGACAGCACGGTACTGGCACAAAAATGGAAACATACACAAATGGGACAGAATAGAGAACCCAGAAATGGACCCTTGGCTCTTTGGGCACCTAACCTTTGAAAAAGCAGGAAAAAATATCCAGTGGAAAAAAGACAGTCTCTTCAATAAATGGTTCTGGGAAAATTGGACAGCTACATGCAAAAGAATGAAAATTGACCACTCCCTCACACCATACACAAATATAAACTTCAAATGGATCTAAGACCTCAATGTGAGAAAGGAATCCATCAAAATCCTAGAGGAGAACTTAGGCTGCAACTTCTTTGACATCAGCCACAGCAACTTTTTTTTTATGACAGATCTCCAAAGGCAAGAGAAACAAAAGATAAAATGAACTTGTGGGATTTCATCAAGTTAAAAAGCTTCTGCACAGCTAAGGAAACAGTCAAAAACACTAAGAGGCAGCCCACAGAATAGAAGAATATATTTGCAAATGACACTACAGGTAAAAGACTGTTTCCCAAGATCTATGAAGAACTTCTCAAACTCAATAAACAAGATACAAATAAACAAATCATAAAATGGGAAGAAGATATGAATAGACACTTCTCCAATGAAGACATACATATGGCTAACAGACATGAAAAAATGTTCAAAATCATTTGCCATCAGGGAAATTCAAATCAATAGCACACTGAGATACCACCTTACGCCAGTTGGAATGGCAAAAATTGACAAGGCAAGAAAGAACAATTGTTGGAGACAATGTGGAGAAAGGGGATCCCTCATACATTGTTGGTGGGAATGCAAGTTGGTACAGCCACTCTGGAAAACAGTGTGGAGGTCCATTAAAAAGTTAAAAATGGAGCTACCCTATAATCCAACAATTGCACTACTGGTTATTGACTCCAAAGTTGCAGACATAGTGAAGAGAAGGGCCATATGCACCGCAATGTTTATAGTAGCATTGTCCACAATATCTAAATCGTGGAAGGAGCCAAGATGCCCTTCAACAGATGACTGGATTAAAAAGATGTGGTCTATATATACAATGGAATGTTACTCAGCTATCAAGAAGAATGATTTCTCAACATTTGCTGCAACGTGGATGGCACTGGAGGAGATAATGCTGAGTGAAATAAGTCAAGCAGAGAAAGACTATTATCATATGGTTTCTCTCATCTATGGAACATAAGAACTAGGAAGATCGGCAGGAGAAGAAAGGGAGAAAGAAAGGGGGGTAATCAGAAGGGGGAATGAATCATGAGAGACTATGGACTCTGTGAAAAAAAACTGAGGGCTTCAGTGGGGAGGTGTTAGGGAATGGGATAGGCTGCTGATGGGTAGTAAGGAGGGCACATATTGTATGGTGCACTGGGTGTTATTCGCAACTAATGAATCATCGAACCTTACTTCAAAAACCAGGGATGTACTGTAGGTTGACTAACATAATATAATAAAAATATTATTATAAAAGAAAAAATTTAAAAAAATCAATTTCTTCCTTTTTCAGTCTTGGTAGTTTATAGCTTTCCAGTTAGGTATCCATTTCTTACAGTTTTTTTTTTAATTTATTGGCATATAGTTGTTGGTAATAGTTGCTAATATTTGTTTATCTTTCTTGGTGTTGGTCGTGCTTTCTCCACTTTCATTCATAATTTTATTAATTTGGGTCCTTTATTCTTTTGATTAAGTGTAGCCAGTGGCATATTGATCTTATTTATTCCTTCAAAGAACCAGCTTCTAGTTTTATTGATCTGCACTGCTGTTCTCCTGGTTTCTAATTTTGTGATCTCGGCTCTAATCTTGATCAACTGCCTTCTTGTGCATGGGTTAGGCCTGTTCTTCTATTCCTGTTGCAGCTTGTTAAGGTGAGAATGTAAGGACCGCGTTTTAGATTATTCTATTCCTTTGAGTGAGGCTTTGGTGGCTATGTATTTTCCCCTCAGGACTGCCTTAGCAGTGTCCCATTGTTTTCGGACCAATGTGTTTTCATTCTCATTGGTTTCCATAAATTGCCTAAGCTCATCTTTAATTCCCTGGTTTACCCAATCATTCTTTTTTTTAAATAACAATAATTTTTTATTATTTTATTTTAGTCTCCAGACAGTATACCCATAGTTTTTGATGTACTATGATTTATTATTTGAGTATAACACCCAGTGCACCATACAATACGTGCCCTCCTTAGTACCCATCACCAGCTTATCTCCTTCCCCCATCCCCCTCCCCTCTGAAGTCCTCAGTTTGTTTACAAGAGTCCATAGTCTCTCATGGTTCATTCCTCCTTCTGTTTACCCCCCCTTCATTCTTCCCTTCCTTCTCTTACCAATCATCCTATTTCTTATGTTCCACAAATGAGTGAAACCATATGACAATTGTCTTTCTCTGCTTGACTTCTTTAACTTAGCACAATCTCCTCCAGTCCTGTCCATGTTGCTGCAAATGTTGGGTAATCGTTCTTTCTGATGGCTGAGTAATATTACATTGTATATATGGACCACATCCAGCGAGAGAGGGAACACAAGCAGGGGAATGGGAAAGGAAGCCATAGTTTGGCTATTGTGGACAATGCTGCTATGAACATTGGGGTGCATATGGCCCTTCTCTTCACTACATCTGTATCTTGATACCGATATTTTTTAAAAGTTCATAACTGTTTTCAAGCATATAAACAGAGAACCATTTGCAACACTTAAATGAAAAGTGAATTCCATTACATATTTTAAAATCATTGAAGAGAAATATCTTTTTTTTTAAGATTTTATTTATTTATTTGACAGAGATAGAGACAGCCAGCGAGAGAGGGAACACAAGCAGGGGAATGGGAAAGGAAGAAGCAGGCCCATAGCAGAAGAGCCTGATGTGGGGCTCGATCCCACAACGCCGGGATCACGCCCTGAGCCGAAGGCAGACGCTTAACCGCTGTGCCACCCAGGAGCCCCTGAAGAGAAATATCTTAACAGCATTTTGTGTTTGCTGCACCAATTGCCCATTGCACCTAAAGTTAGATCATTTGTAACCACTTAAATTTTTTTTAAGATTTTATTTTAATTCTAGTTAGTTAACATACAGCATAATAGTAGCCTCACGTATACAGCATAGTGATTCCACACTTGCAGACAACACCTGCTGCTCTTCAGAAGTGCACTCCTTAATCCAAATTCCCTATTTAACCCATCCCCCACACCGTCCTCTGGTCACCATCAACTTCTCTAGATTTAAAGATCTGTTTATTGGTTTTCCTCTCTTGTTTTTTCCACTTTGTTCTTATGTTTCTTAAATTCACATAGGAGTGAAATCATATGGTATGTGTCTTTCTCTTACTGACTTATTTCACTTAGCATAATAACTTGTAGCTTCATTCAGGTAATTGCAAATTGTAATATCTCGTTCCATATATATATGGAATGTGATGTAATATAAATGTGAATCTATCTCTGTGTTTTCTATGCTGTTCCATTGATTGATATATCTAACTTTATGACAGTACCATATGACGTTTATTACAACACCTTTGTAATATATCTTGAAGGCTGGGTTCATGGAAACTCCTCTTTTTTTTTTTTGAACATTGGTTTTGCTATTGAGGATCTTTTGTGGCTCCATACCCATTGTAGGATTGCTTGCTCTCGCTCTGTAAAAACTGCTATTGGTATTTTGATAGGGATTGCATTAAATGTGTGGATTGCTTTTGGTAGTAAAGACATTTTCACGATATTTGTTCTTCCAACCCCTGAGCATGAAAGGTCTTTCTATTTCTTCCTGCCATCTTCAGTTTCTTTCATTCATGTTTTGGGGTTTCAGGGTACAAGTCTTTCACTTCTTTCTTTAGGTTTATTCTTAGGTGTCTTAATATTTTCGGTGCAATTGCAAATAGCATTGCTTTCCTATATTTTCTTTCTGCCCCTTCATTAGTAGTGTATACAAATGCAACAGATTTCTACACATTAATTTTGTATCCACTGACTTTACTGAATTCATTGATCAGTTCTAATAGTTGTTTTTTGTGTTTTTTTTGTGGGGGGGGATATTCAGGGTTTTCTGTAAAGGGTATCATGTCATCTGCAGATAGTGAAAATTTTATTTCTTCCTTCCCAATTTGGATGCCTTTTATTTCTTTCTGTTGTCAAATTGTGGGAGAGCCATAAGGCAGTCAAGTCCCCAGAACACCAGACTTGCCAGGATCCTTCTAACAAAACCCCTCCAACCAAGTGTGGCACTAGGAAAACATGTCATCTGGGAAGTGGCATGATCAGGAGCCTTAGGACCATGAGCCCTCCAACTCAGCTTTGTACCAGGCAAAGGAATCACCAAGACCCTCAGCCAAGTGCAAGCTCTCCAGCGCAACAGATAACAGGGCAACTGAATCTTCATAAGTCCAGTCTGCCTGGGAGTCTTGAGAATATGAAATCTCTAACCGAGCTCTGCAATGCCAAGTGAGGACCCTTCGGCTGAAGGAGAGTCCTCTGAACAGGAACACTCCAATCCAGCAGAGCACAAGTAGTTCAAATCTGCAGAACACCCTGCTTGCCAAGACCTCCAGTCCATGAGCCTTCAAACTCAGTTTGGCACTGAGAGAGGAGACCCCTGCACACTGGTCTGCATGGGAGTCCTCTACTGGGGATCTCTCCCTCTCTGAATTGCACAGAACAATTGAGTCCTAACAAAACCAGACCAAGCAGGAGCCTACCTCCAACATCAAGCTCTGCACTTGGCAAATGATTCACCTGGATACCTGCCTGACTGAGATCAGGAGCACTTTATCCCAAAAGAGCACAAGGCCTTGGTGTCCCCTAGAACAAAAGGCCTACCAGGATTGCTAAAGCCATGAGCTGTACAAAGAAGCTCAGCACCAGCCAAAGAATCCCCTGGACATGAGGATGACCAGGAACCCTCAGATTATGAGGATTTCACCTGAGAGAACACTCACAAAGAATCTCCTGGAGACCATACTGACTAGGAGCCCTCAGACCACAACCTATGCAATGCAGCACAGCACAGGACAATCAGGTCCCCAGAAAACCAGGAACCCTCAAGCTAGGAGCTCTGCAACGCAGTTTGGTACTGGGCAAATGAATCACCTGGGCTGTAGACTGAGCAGAACCCCTCAGAAAATTAGTTATCCAACCCAGCAGAGCATAAGGCAATCAGGTTTCTATAACACCAGGATTTTCATGAGCCCTCTCTCCTAAACCCCTCCTCCCAGACCTGGAAGCGGATGAATATATTATCTGGATATTTGGCCCAGCAGGAGCTTTAAGACCTCAAGACCTCCAACTCAACTCTGCACCAGGAAAATCAGTCACATGGACACTGGGGGAAAAATGGGGTGGAGTCTTTTAATGCAGTCAGGAACACAGCATCACAGTCCCAGAACACCAGGACCACTGGATGCCCTAGATCATGACACCCACAGCTTAGCTGCACACTGGAAAAAGGAGTCCACTGGACACTGGGCTGAGTGGGAATCCTCTACCTGAGAGCTCTTCAGCCCAACAAAGCATAGGAAAATTGAGTCCTCACAACACTGGGCCGACCAGGAAACTTCAGACACTCCAACTCAGCTTGGCAGGGGGCAAGGGACTCATTTAGACACCAGGATGACTGGACTCACTCCAAATGGGACCCACTAATGGAACAGACAACTTCCAATTGAATCCATAGACCACCAGATCCACTGGGAAATCTGGGACCCCAAGGCTTCTGTTTCAACTTGGCCTTTGGCTGAGTATCTTGGACACCCAGCTGAGGAGTTGATCTCTGACCAAAAGCCCTCCAACCCAGTAGAGCACAAGGCAGTTGGGTCCACAGAGCAGAACACAGGCTGGCTGGCAGCCCTCTGGTCATCATTCCTCCAACCCAGGTCTGCACTGGGCCAAAACCCTAGAACTCTTGGCTGACTGGAGGCCCTTTAACTAAGCCGATTCCAGGGCAATTGAGTCTCCACTGGCTTAGAATGGACTTCAACCTAAGGTCCTTGTAGATTGTCACCTGGATAGCTTCCCTATTTTGGGGAGTTCTCCTCAGGAGAAAAGGATACAATGCACAAAAAGGAGCCAAACTGGAAGTTTGAAGAATTTGAAATAGAACTCATAGCAGAAGATGAGGTGGGGGGCTGCAGGGAATTGTAGAAGAGAACCCAGGCCCTGAGTACAGAAGAGTCTTTGGCTTAGTTCCTCCAGATGAAGCAGAGGTGCTCCTACCTGGAAGGAGAGGTGGAGACCTTAGAAAAACAGCTCAAGTAGTGGAGTGAGAGGCAGGCTCAAGTCTATGAGGTGGAGAGATACTTTGGGTATGTGAACGATTTGTTGGAAACTTTTGCCTTCCAGACAATGTCTTCCAAGGGGTGATGTCCCTTCACCCACCCATCCAAGATGGCATAAAAGTGGAGATTGGAAAAGTGTGGTCACGTGTAGGAATGGAGGTGCGGCTTGAGTTTTAATATTTATCAGGGGACTAAATAAATAATTTAAAGTCATCATTTCAGAATGAGTAATTTACAGGAAACAACCCCTGGGGGACTGTGATGTACTGCCCAGCTTACCCTCACTACTACACCTTATAAGGCATCACATCCTCCTGTTGGCTGCAGGTTCTACTCCAGAGTGCAGAGCAAGAACTTGGGATAAGGTGGGTGGGACAGCAGGTTAATTGTCTTCTCACCCTTTGTAATGAACAAATAGGTATTTTAACTACTCTAGTGACTGTTTTACATAAGCACAACTTCCCTGCTTGTCACCATCTCTGAGCTCTTTCTTCAAACATATGATCATTTAGCAAATGTCTTGGATATTTTGTGAGCTTTCAAACATCAATAGGCCTATGGTCAGGTGGCTGTTACCACGTATGAGTGAAGCTTGCTGGGCAGGTTAGTCTGCTCTTATACTGGGGTTTCACTGCTGCCTCTGAGCCCTGCTGAGCCCTGCTTCTGGAAGGAAGGGACCTCACAACACTGAGAACCAAAGACACCCCCACAGCCTGGTTGACCATTGGACCTCATCATTCCTTCACCTACACATCCCCTAAAGAGACACCCAGGACCCTGTGAGAGATCCAGCACAATCAGGATCAATACGAGGAGAATAAACTACTAAATGAAAATCCCGGTCCCTTTCATTCAATATCCTGAAAAGCATACACTAATTTACCTGGGGCTATCATGCAGGTGTGTTGGGCAGTGGGTGCAGGTGGCCTGCTGCTGAGACAGAATTAGCTGGATTTCTTGAGATTGCTGTTTTCTTTGTCAGTTTTCATTTTAATGACAGTGTTTGTGCGCACAGCTTCCATTTACTTTCCCAGAACAGATGATGTTATTATTGTAGAAATTTTTGACAGCTCAACACACCATAATGTGTTGAACTGTCATTTTATGACCAAGACATAACCCTCTGAGACAGGGCCCAGGACCTCTGATTACCCCATTCCCTGGTCCCCACAATCTCTCCATGTTATCATCTTATGGAACACTCTACACTGACATCACACTGAATGTGAGTTCTCCAGGATGCAGGGAGAGCTTCTGTGACATTGGCACAAATGGTGGCCTTTTCCGGCCACAGCTTGAGTTGTTCACACAAACAGACTATCAGTGACAAGGAAAGAATGTGCCACTTGGACACATAAAAGACCAAGGTCATAAGACCCCAGGCAGGTCTGGGATGCTGCATTCCCAGAATCTGTCCCGAAGACACACAGATGGTCTCCACTAAATATGCCTGATGTGTCAAGTACCTTAAGATCCCTGTGTGTTTGAACAACAAATAGCATCATCACCTGGTCAGAGATCAACCTCCTCCTGAGGTGTGACACCAGGGAAGGAGGCAGGCTGTGGATGGGGCCTGGAGGAACAGGAGCAGGTGATGTATCCACAAGGCCACCTGCAGGTAAGTGGAGGAGCCTGGTGTGAATGGGCCTCACTTCCTGCTGTGGTCCACCCACCTGCAAGGTAGGTGCCAGCATTTCTCAGCCCTGCGCTTGCATTAGCAGTGCTTGTGAGCCCTTCCTCAGCCTCCAGAGTGTGTCATTCCTTGTGAGTGGATGAGCACGGGCATCACCATTTCCACCCAGCTGCTTCCTGGACCCTCCACTCTGATCCTGGGCCAACACACCCCCAGCAGGGGCCATAACCTCGCTCCTCTCCAGCCCTAGTGTTTCCAATTCACTCTGCCGTCACACCAGAAATTATAGGTAAACTTTTAGTTTCCCCAAATCTATTGGGTAAGTGGAAATCTTTATTGCTGCTGAAGTTAAAGGATGAGCTCAAATTCACTGCATATTTAAATGATTTCAAAATAATATAAAATAAGTTACTGAACACAGGATTCCCTACTATTGGCTTTCTCATTACTGTGAAACTCAAAAGAAATTTGGGTCTCTCAGTGAACACATTTTGTGCTTAATTGAAAGATTATACTCTGAAAAAGCACATGTTTCTGGGAGTTATGAAATGTATTCATAAGTATTCTGATCTAAAGAGTGGTGATACAGCACAATTCACAACTGTTTACTACTTAGTTTTGGCAAGAAGTTAAGGGGTGAGAATTCTTTCCTTTTTTCCTCCATAATTTAGAAACTTAATGAGAATTTCTGTTTTTGTGGTAACATATTTTTATATGTGAGTTAAATAAGAATATGTTCTCCTTGTGACAGAACACAAATGGAAATGTTTGTCATTCTTTGACTGGAATGGCATATTTAATAGAGGTGCATAGACTCAGATCTGACCAGACAGCTCGAAGGAATAAGGTTGACTTATTGAAGACATTCTAGCCCTTGGAAATAGCAGCCTGACACCTTGTTTGCAAGGTTCCAGAAGCCTTATCTGGTGAGGGAGGAAGCTCACTTCTAGAAGGGCAAGTGCAAAAACCTCAGGATATTTTTGAGTCATCAAGAAGAAAGATTAACTCAAGTCTTTGGGGCTTACAGTCAACATCTGATGGAGAGCATTTGGCTGGGATTCTGACCTTGAGATGCTGTTCAAATTTATCTGAGATTCCTCATGAAAAGTTTCCGCATAGCTGGTTTAAAATGGCCTACATAATGGGGGCGCTTGGGTGGCACAGCGGTTAAGCGTCTGCCTTTGGCTCAGGGCGTGATCCCGGCGTTGTGGTATCTAGTCCCAAATCAGGCTCTTCTGCTGTGAGCCTGCTTCTTCCTCTCCCACTCCCCCTGCTTGTGTTCCCTCTCTCGCTGGCTGTCTCTATCTCTGTCAAATAAATAAATAAAATCTTTAAAAATAAATAAATAAAATGGCCTTCATAATGAATGGCTACTCTTGCTGCACTTATGTAAATAACCAGGCAAAGCATGTTGAAACTAGGCTTATACTGAAGTGGAATTGGTTTTGATTTGGCTATCCCATCCCTGTACTGCCCCCCAACAACCCCTCAGTTGGGTTCCTAGAGTTACAAGCCTCTTATTATTTCTCTCCCTGACTTCTTATTTTATTTTTCCCTACCTTCCCCTATGTTCACTCCTTTTGTTTCTTAATTTCCACATATTAGTGAAATCATATAGCTTTTTGTCTCTCATTGATTTATTTTGATTAACATAAAAGCCTCTAGTTCCAGCCACATATTTACAGTTGACAAGGTTTCATTATTTTTGATGGCTGAGTAATATTCCTTTGCCTTACAGACCACATCTTCTTTATACATTCTATCGATGGGAATGAGCTCTTTCCATAGTTTGGCTATTGTGGACGTTGTCACTATAAATGTTGGGGTGCATGTACCCCTTTGAACCATTATGTTTGTATCCTTTGGTTAAATACCTACTAGTGCAATAGCTGGGTCATAGAGTAACTCTATTTTTCAGTTTTTTTTTTATGAAAAGTTTTCCAGAGTGCCTGTACCAGTTTGCATTCCCACCAACAGCGTAAGAGGGTTCTCCTTTCTCTGTATACTCACCAACATCCGTTGTTTCATAAGTTGTTAATTTTAGTAATTATGACTGGTGTGAAGAGGAATCTCATTGTGGTTTTGATGATCATTTCCCCGATGATGTGTGATGTTGAGCATCTTTTCATGTGTCTGTCAGCCATCTGTATGTCTTCTTTAGAGAAATTTCTGCTCATGTCTATTTAGATGTGTCCTTTCTGGGTTGACCCATTCTACTTGTGATTTTAGCATAGCAGCTACCCAGCCAGTGAATGCCCTCACCATGGACTCTGATGTGTCAACATCACAGGGTAGCTTGTGCTGTAAGACCTGAGAGTTGATTTTTTTCCCCTCTCTTTGACACCATGCAAGATCCTGACTTAAGCTTTGATGGCAGATGTTTCCACCTCAAAGAGGGCGGTCTCCAGTAAACACTTTGCTGGCCAATCAAGGAGAACTCCAGTCCAGCTCTGCACCCTGAGGCTCCTTTGTTTTAGAGAATCTGGGTGGATTTTGACACCTGAATATTTGGACCACTTTCCTTTTCTCTTCCTGTGATTGGAATTCTTGCACTTACATTTAAATTCACCAATGTAGAGTGAGCTCTGAAACCCTTGTTCCCCACCAACCACCCAGTTAATAGCAGGAGCCCAGCCCTAGGTTCTGTGTCATTTCCAGGTCTTGCAAGTAATGCCCATGGATTTTCCCAAAGGTTCCTGGTAGTTGTTGCTACAGGGCACCATAAATTCCTAGTAGGAAACACAAG
Organism: Ailuropoda melanoleuca; assembly: GCF_002007445.2. Taxonomy (NCBI): domain Eukaryota; kingdom Metazoa; phylum Chordata; class Mammalia; order Carnivora; family Ursidae; genus Ailuropoda; species Ailuropoda melanoleuca. The sequence continues at coordinate 799,135 of NW_023250281.1, forward strand.
GGTGCTTGTGGACAGGCAACAAAGACACAGGAGGTTTGGGGTGCCATCGGGGACCAACACTCACATCCACAGATGGGACGCCCAGGCCCTCTGGTGCTCAGAACCCATGGTGTGAAGACCCTTCCTCTCCTCTGAGTCCCCCCTCTCCTGTCCCTGCTCCACTCTGCTTGAAGCCCATCCCAGGGCCCTGGGCTCAAAACCGGCTCTCAGGTGAAGTAATTGAGGGATCCAGGCTCCCTTGACCAGTGGGGAAAACCCTGGCAGAGCTTCAGTGCCCATGACTGTTCTTAGATCCCAGGACCTGTGAGTGTCAGGTCACCTCCCCCAGTTCCCATTTCTCACCTCGGGGAGGAAGTCTGGGCCATAGCAAAGAGTGAGCCAGGCTCTGCCCCAGAGGGTCCTCAGTAGAGCTGGGCCAAGTGACTGGGTACAAGGTGGTGGCTCTGGGAGGAAGGCAGAAGGCAAGAGGTGAAAGCTTCCTGGTAATTGGCCACATGAAAAAGATCACAAGGTAGAGCCACCTGATGATTGGCCAGTGAGAGTAGGACAGCAGTAGGTCCCTGGTGATTGGCAAGGAAGTGCTGTGCAGAGAAAGAGGCCTGGTAGGGTGCACGGTAGATGGGGGTGGGCACAGCTGCATGGTGATTGGCCAGGATGAGAGAGGGGCTGGGACAGCCATCTGGTGATTGGCCAGCGACCCTATGGTGCCTTAGGGGTCCTAGTGCAGGCAGTTACAAAAGCAATTTCCACAGGGCTCCAATAGGGGAGAGAGGATTCCACCTCTCCTCCCATCTCCACGCCACTGGCACCTACCACACACGCAGGTAGACCAGCCCTCAACCAACCTCAGATTGCCATGCATGCCTGCCCGCCTCCCTTCTCTAATGCCATGATCTGCAAACCAGACTCCCTGCTCAGAAAGGGAATATGTAACCCACATGGAGAGCCACCGACACCTCTGTGCCCCTGCAGATGCTCCACACAGCAAAGGCCACCTGCCAACACCACTTCCCACACTCTGACATCCACCCACAGGCATCATGGGAGTCCAGGCCCAGGCTTTCCCTTCCTGTTCAAATGGCCTCCTCCACCTGTAGAACTCAGCATCTCTGCCTGGCCGGTGTGAGCTGGCTGGAAGCATTTTCCACCAGTCCCCATGCACCCCGCTCCATGCTGCCTTCCAGAATATGAGCCCTGAAGATGCATACAGTGTTCTGGACTCAGGGACCTCCCACTTCTCTTGACAACCCACCATGACCACGTTTTTGGCTACCAAATAGTACTCCTATTGCGAAACAGGGAAGCACTGGCCCCCAGGCCCTGAGCACAGAGGAGTCCTAGGCTGAGCTCCTCCAGCCTGAGGAGAAGTCCTCCCTACTGGAGGGGGAGGTGGAGATGGAGGTGTCAGGGGCAGGCTGAGGTCCCAGAGCTTCTGAGCTTCTTTGTCCAAAGTCAGGGCTTCTTGGAAGGTTTTGCCTTCTAGAACACATTTTTCTAAGGGGGGATTTCACCACACATGCCCACCCCAGGAAGACATAGAAGGGAAGTTTAGCTGCTGCGTGGGTTACCTCCTGGAACGGAGGTGGCATGAGCTTCAGGATATATGTCAGCTTTAAATAAATACTTGTGTTGAAATGCAAAAGAAGAGTTTCAGGGTGTTTGTAATCCACAGCTCAGCATCATGGTCACCTTGGCATCACACTAGTCGCTGCATTCTCACTATGGTGGCCAGCGGTCTCCAAGCCTCTGAGAAAGTGGCGGTGAACTATAGGGAGCTGACAGCATGACCTGCCCATCCGAGTCAACACTGTTCACACACACTGACACCTTTACATCTCAAGGCTAGCCGCTGAGGTGGGTGCCACTCTGATAGAAGGGAAGAGAAGCAGAGTATGTATGCACTGGTATTTTGGCATAAACCATTTTTGACCCGAGACCTCTCAGACGTTGTGGCTAAACTTGGATCTAAACTTGGGCCATTTAAAGTCTCTTTTTGCAACAAGTACATTCATGTTCCATTGGCCAAAGCAAGTCATACAACCAACACATTCAAAAAGAAGAGTAAATGTGGTAAATTTGGAGGGCTATGGCCATGAAGGGAAGGTGAAAGAATAGGGACAAATAATACAATTTACTTTACTTTTCTAGCCTGTAATCCCCTAAACAGAAGGATCTTCTTTATTCTGTATTGTTAGTGCCTAGCAGCATACCTGGCATTAGTAAATGTAACCAAGAAGCTTGAAGGAATGAGTATGACCAGGTTTTTCTAAACATGGTTATGGTTCTAATTCTTTTTCTTTTGGATCCAAGAAGGATTTAGGTTTGAATCCATGCACCCTCGTTTGTAGCTTGGGATTTTTGGCAGTAAAATCAATAATAGAAATATTATGTAACAGCAAAAACAGACAGTATTTCTTGAGTGTTTACTGTGTGTCAGAAACATGGGTACAAGTTTTAGGTTTGCAATGACATTTCAATCTTCAACCACATTTATGGGGTAGGCATTGCTATCCTATGCTGCAGATGAGGTGACTGAGAATCAGAGAGCTTCAGGAATGTACTCAATGTCACACAGCTAGGAGGAGGTGGAGCTATGATGGGGACCCTGACCCACTAGGCTCTATAGCCTTCTTCCATGTGCCATGTTATAGCACAGCTACATGCTAAGGTAAGTCCAATCAATGTCACTTTCCTCATCTGCAAAATAGGGACACACAAGAGCATGACCACTCTGTAGAATTGTTACCAGGTTCAGAGAAAAGTCCTGTATCAATGGCCTGGCACAGGGAAACATCCACTCTGGGCACTCGGCAAATATTACTTCCTGCTCTCCTTTCCATTTCATGTCTGGCTCTGGCTGCCAGATGAATGTAAAATTTCCTCTGGATGTGATCCTCCAGTTCCATAGATGTACGTTAGTTAAACCTTCACTACTCAACCACTAAGACCCTCCTAGGCCCTCCACTGGAATGTTTTCCAAAATCCAACCATCAGCAGTGGATTTCTAAAACCCTTGGGAGGACTGGCCAAGTGGCTCAGCATTTCCCTTGGCTCCTAAGTATTCATGATCCTTGATGGATTCTGAAGTTAGCCTGCCCCCAGGGATGAGGATTTATAGAGGAGGGTAGACCCAGATGTTCACCTCTCAGTTGAGTAGGTGGAGAGAAAGCAAGCAAGTGGCAAGGGTAAAGTTGCCAGAGTGACCTGTGAGGTGCCAAGCCCAGGAGTAGGGTGGGTCTTCCCATACTGTGCTCAGAAATTTCAGACATCAAGAACGGGAGGAGCATTTTGCAGAACAAGGATATCTGTTTTGGAGAGCACAATGTTGTACAAGAGGAGGGAGAAACATTTAATGAGCACCTACTGTGTGCCCAGCTCCTTCACCAAATAAGGCTATTGGATCCTGAAAGAAAAAGAGACTGTTTTACAGTCAGGAAATGGAGACACTGACAAGTGGGATAATTTGAGTAAATTCATAAAGATAAAAGTCCAAGATGGGGACCTAACTCACCTCACCTAAGGTGAGAACTGAACTCACCTCCTCCATGGACCCATCAAGTCTACACCTATTTATAGAGCAGATCCTTCTGAAGAAGAATGGAGGGCTGACTGAACAGGTTCTGCACAATACACAACAGAGACACCCTCACCATCTTGCCAACTGCAGTGTGAGACATACTTCTGGGGGCTGGAAGCTGATCTGTCTGCCCTGGGTCGCAGAAAACAAGCTGCAGTTTAAAGGGCAACCAGGATATGAAGGATCCATCCTTCGAGAACCCCCCCCCCAAATGTGGAGGGGTTGGTGCAGAATCTCCTTCTGTGCCGAGGTAAGGGCAAGAGCCATGGTTCCGATTGCCCTCCACCTTGATAACATGGACAGAAGCAGGGACTGAGCACCCCAGGCAGCTTACTACCTTGCTGAGCCCTGGGTCCCCAGCCGACTCAAACCCAGATGTGCCAAGAAGGCAGCCCCAGCATAGCACACACGGGGACATCCCTGGTCATCATTCATGACAGCTCCAGATAACACACTGAGCAGACACAGGTGGTATGCACCCCAGAACACTCCATGCTTGCAGACCCCAGCTTGCTAGGGCACCCCTGCATGGAGAGCCACATGACCTTGACTACTTCAGCTGCAGCTTCCCTGACAAGGAGCCAACTATGTGGAAAGCCCAGGACCCCCATGTCTCCATTCTGTCAGGACACTCACAAGGCTGAAGACCCCAGGACACCCCAGCTTTCACCCAATTGAGTTTCAGGCATTCTGCTAGGAGATCCTATGTACAGAGAAGCTCCACCAATCCTGAATCTACTTGAGCTGCTGCTACACTCCTGAAGTGTCTTCTCTGCAGAGTGCCCTGGGACTCTCCACCCCACATCCATATCAGCTACAGCTGTCCTGCTAGGGCACGCCCTATGAAGAGCACCCCAGAAAACATTAGCTCTTGATCCATCTCCACTCCAGCCACCCTGCCAAGGAGCCCTCTGCACAGAGAGCCCTGTGACACCAGCTTGTATCCACATCAGCTTCAGCTAACCTGCCCAAGTTCCCTCATTGTGAAGATGCATGCACCCCTATGTTTATTGTACCATGAGTTACAGTAGCCAAGGCGTGGAAACAACCCAGGTTTCCACCAGAAAGGAATTGATAAGGGCTGTCCATCAGCCTAAACACCACTTCCCTGCTTGCCTAGCCAGGAGTCCCTGTCTATACCACCAGATCTCCCCCAGTTTGCCCACACCTCCCAAAGGGTACCAGCCCAAAACCCAGTGCCTATGCACCCCAGTGCCTCTCCAGAACTTTCATATTTGCACACCACACCACACCCCCACAAACTATCAGCAACCCTAGGCCCCACAATCTGCCCATACCCTGAAGAGTCCCAGCCCACACCCTGGTGCCCCTGCAACCCTGGCCAGAATAACACCAAGAAGTACCTGCAAATCCTGGTCCTCCCCCTCTTTGGTAGCAGTGGGCTGCAGCCCCTGGAACAGGAAGCCAGCTTGTGAGAGAAATTCCAGTTGGAAGAGGAAGCAGAAGACTTAGAATGTGGGTTTTCATGCACTGAGGTAACACAAGGATCACCGCATCTTTCCAAATCTTCCAAGCGTGTTGTCATTGATATTACAAGTTAGAAAGCCTTCTGTGTCTTAGCAGCCAATGGTGTTCCAGCAGCGACACTGCAGGAGAGGACAAAAACAAAGTTTGTAGGAATGCTAACAATTACAGAGTCCCTAAAACACCACAGACATGGCATAATTCAACCCTGGTACAGATTTATGAATTAGAGGCACATAAGATTTGAACAGGGAAGGAGTTTTCCTTCTGTTTCTATTCTTTGAAACAGCTTTAGAAGAATAGGTATTATTTCTTCTTTGAATGTTTGGTAGAATTCCCCAGGGAATCCATCAGGCCCTGGAGTTTTGTTTTTTGGAAGGTTTTTAACCACTGCTTCAATCTCTTCATAATTAATTGGTCTGTTTAAAAAATCAATTTCTTCCGGTTTCAGTCTCGGTAGTTTATAGGTTTCCAGGAATGAGGCCAATATTACCTTGGTCCCCAAACTAGGCAAAGACCCCATCAAAAAAGAGAATTACAGATCGATATCCCAGATGAATATGGACACCAAAATTCTCAACAAGATCCTGGCTAGTAGGATACAACAGTGCATTAAAAGGATTATCCATCATGACCAGCTGGGATTCATCCCTGGGATGCAAGGGTGGTTCAACATTCACAAATCTATCATGGTGATAGTTTATGTCAACAAGAAAAGAGTCAAGAACCATATGATCCTCTCAATAGATGCAGAAAAAGCATTTGACAAAATACAGCATCCTTTACAAGAAAAGAGTCAAGAACCATATGATCCTCTCAATAGATGCAGAAAAAGCATTTGACAAAATAATGAAAAGCCTACAGCAAATATCATTCTCAATGGGGAAAAGCTGGAATCCTTTCCCTTAAGATCAGGAACACGACAAGGATGTCCATTCTTTCCATTATTATTCAGCATAGTACTAGAAGTCCTTGCAACACCAATCAGACAAGAAAAGGGATAAAAGGAATCCAAATTGGCAAAGAAGAAGTCAAACAGTCTCTCTTTGCAGATGACATGATACTCTATATGGAAAGCCCAAAGGAATCCACCCCCAAACTACTAGAAGTTATGGAACAATTTAGTAATGTGGTGGGATACAAAATCAATGCTCAGAAATCAGTTGCATTTCTATACACATACCATGAGACTGACGAAAAAGAAATTAGGGAATCCATTCCATTTACGATAGCACAAAAAATCATGTTATCTTGGAACTAACTTAACCGGAGAGGTAAAGGATCTATATTCTAGCAACTACAAATCACTCTTGAAAGACATTGAAGAAGACACAAAAAGATGGAAAAATATTCCATGCTCATGAATTGGAAGAATTAACATAGTTAAAATGTCCATGCTACCCAGAGCAATCTACACTTTGAGCAATCTACCGATCAAAATACCGAGGACATTTTTCAAAGAACTGGAACAAACAGCCCTTAAATTTGTGTGGAACCAGAAAAGGCCCTGAATAACCAAGGACATGTTGAAAAGGAAAAACAAAGATGGGGGCATCACATTGCCAGATTTTAAATTGTACTACAAAGCTGTGATCCCAAAGACAGCCTGGTACTGGCACAAATACAGACCTCATAGACCAATGGAACAAAATAGAGAACCCAGAAATAGACCCTTGGCTCTTTGGGCAACTAAACTTTGATAAAGCAGGAAAAAACATCTGATGGAAAATAGACAGTTTTTTCAATAAATGGTGCCGGGAAAATTGGACAGCTACATGCAAAATAATGAAATTTGACCACTTTCTCACTCCATAAACAAAGATAAACTGCAAATGGGTGAAAGACCTCATTGTGAGACAGGAATCCATTAAAATCCTAGAGAATAGCATAAGCAACAACCTCTATGACATTGGCCACAGCAACCTTTTTCATGACACATCTCCAAAGGCAAAAAAAAAAAGCAAAAGTAAAAATGAACTTGTGGGACTTCATCAAGATAAAAACTTCTGCAGAGCTAAAGAAACAGCCAAAAAAACTAAGAGGCAGCCCAAGGAATTGGAGAAGATATTTGCAAATGACACTATAGAGAAAAGACTGGCATCCAAGATCTACAAACACCTTCTCAAACTGAGTACCCAAGAAACAAAAAAACAAATAAAAAATGGGCAGAAATATGAACAGACACTTTTCCAATGAAGACATGCAAATGGCTAACAGACACATGAAAGTGTGTTCACAATCATGAGCCATCAGGGAAATTCAAATCAAAACCACACTGAGATACCACTTTACGCCAGTTAGAATGGCAAAAATTGACAAGGCAAGAAAGAAAAATTGTTGGAGAGGATGTGGAGAAAGGGGTTCCCTCCTACATTGTTTCTGGGAATGCAAGTTGGTACAGCCACTCTGGAAAACAGTGTGGAGGTCCCTTAAAAAGTTAAAAATTGAGCTACCCAATGATCTAGCATTTGCACTACTGGGTATTTACCCCAAAGATACAGACATAGTTAAGAGAAGGGCCATATGCAACCCAATGTTCATAGCAGCTCTGTCCACAATAGCTAAATTGTGGAAAGAGCCAAGATGCCCTTCAACAGATGACTGGATTAGGAAGATGTGGTCCATATATACAATGGAATACAACTCAGCTATCAAAAAGAACAATTTCTCAACGGTTGCTGCAACATAGACGGCACTGGAGATAATGCTGAATGAAATAAGTCAAGCAGAGAAAGACAATTATCAAATGGTTTCTCTCATCTATAGAACAGAAGAACTAGGAAGATCAGTCAGAGAAGAAAGGGATAAAGAAAGGGGGGTAATCAAAGGGGAAATGAAGCACGAGAGCCTATGGACTCTGAGAAACAAACTAGGGCTTCAGAGGGGAGGGGGTGGGGGAATGGGAAAGACTGGTGTTAGGTAGTAAGAGGGGCATGTATTGTATGGTGCACTGGCTGTTATACGCAACTAATGAATCATTGATCTTTACATCAAAAACCAGGAATGTACTGTATGATGACTAACATAATATAATTAAAAATATTATGATAATAAAAAGAAAGAAATAGGAATATCGGTAGGAGGAGGAAGGTTAGAATGAAGGGGGAGTAAACAGAAGGGTGAAGGAACCATGACAGACTGTGGACTCTGGGAAACAAACTGATGGCTTCAGAGGGGAGGGTCATGGGGGATTGGGATAGGCCACTGATGGGTATTAAGGAGGGCACATATTGCATGGTTCGTTCACTGGGTGTTATACGCAAATAATGAATTATGGAACATTGCATCAAAAACTGAGGATGTACTGTATGGTGACTAATGTAACAAAATAAAAATTATTAAAACAAATAAAAATAAAAACAATAAAAAAAAAACCTTAAAAAAATAAACAGGGAGGGAGCCTCATCCCCAGGAAACATGTAAGCCTTCAGGGATTATAGCTCCAGATGCAAATGTCTTCCATGCTATACCCATTAATCACTAATAAAATCCACTCATTGCCAGTTATTGATCGATCAGTGGTCTGCAATTTGTATATGTACCCACTAAGGAATCCTCATATTCCCCCAGCATTTTAGGTCTGGTCTGCCAAAGCCTGCCTTCATGAAGCAGGACCTGGATGTTCTTGCATTTGGAACACACCGCAACATCCCTTCATCCACCAGGAGACCCCCGTCAGTACATCCTTGAATGTCTTTGTAGAAAGACAGCTGCTGGCCTTCCCTGTGTTGCATGAGTAGGAGAAGTTATGGATATTTATTCCAAGTCTGATGTAATTAAGCTTGCTGCTGAGAAAACGTTCAGTAACCTAGATATCACAGGGACCCAGGCCCTCAGCTCCACTCACAGTGTCTTGAGGGTGTTGTTATGTACGGTAAGCTGGAAATCCTGGACATATCAGTGAGGGGTGACCTCTGGGCTGCAGGTCACAAGTGAAGCAGATAGCATCTTGGGTGTCATTTCCCTGTCAGACGTGTGGTAAGCCCTGATACTCATGCCTGCAGTTGCCAAACAAGGAGACAGAAGCAGAATGCCACTGTGCATGCAGAAGCCCTTGGAGAAAACATGAACAAGAATTCTGGGTCAGGCTTTGCCTCCTGAACACTGACCATGATAGAAGATGGTGAAATGGCTACAAATGAGTATCATGGTTTAGTGAAGGATATTTTTTCCAGTGATGGTGAGACCGAATATAATATGATTCAGGCTTGCATTAAAAGACTGTTTTCAGACCTTTGAATAATTTCAGATGCTATATGTTATCAAAGTGCACTGTGTACTGAATTTTTTATCAATTTCATCTCAAAGAATTCACTGGTCTGTAACAGGAAAAACAGCATAAGGAGAGAGCATGGCCTATTCAGGCCTCGTGCCTTCTATTAACACACGGGGTATTTCATCACTGTGTTCCATGGCAACTGGAGCCAAATGGTGTCAGGGTGTGAATGTCTTTGAACCTTTCTTGAACCAGTTTGTTTTCCTTAAATTTGTGGAACAGCTCTAATTTGAATTTAAATGATTCGATTGTGAAAGATAAGGACAATTTTATGTTTAGTGTGTGTTGTGATCTATAATGTAAACAAGACTACCACAGCTTTATTTATTTTTACTCACTGCAATATTTTACACATTGGAGGGTAAACTTCACCAACCTGTTAATAAAATTCTGGTTGTTATTGTAAATGGCAACTTCCTTATTTGTGTTTGGATCTGGAAAAACAGGACTTCTAATACACCCACTGTTAGAATTTAAAAGCTATAGTTTCCATAGCATGTGTGGGGACCTGTTCTGCTAGGCTGGAAACAGACAGCCACTATTCAGAAAGAAAGTGCTGGGAATATATCAACTTTCTTCTCATGTGTAGACATGATAAATCATGTCTGTATGACTGCTGATGGATTGTTGTTTTCAAGTGTTATGGCATATGCAGTATTGTCATGTGGTTGAAGAGAAACAATGTTACCTAATGTTATTCATCTGAACATGTCCACACTCTACATATATATGAGCACAGTGTGATTTTTTTGTCAAATTCAAAAATTGAAATAAATCTTACTGTCTACAGCAAAGATATGAATGGATAAAGAACAGGTGGTATATATACACAATGGAAAATTACGCAGCCATAAAAAAGATGAGATGTTGCCATTTGGAACAACATGGATGGACCCAGATGGTATAAACTTAAGTTAAATAGGTCAGACAGAGAAAGAAAAATACCATAGGATTTCAGTCCTATGTGGAATCTGAATAGCGATACAAATGAGTAAACAAACTATCAAAAAGCAGAAGAGGCCTATAAATACAAGGAACAAAGTAATGGTTGCCCGACAGGAGGTGAGGGGAACATGGGAGTGGGAGACACAGGCTTCCCATTATGGGATGAATAAGTCACGAGGCCAAAAGGCACAGCATAGGGAATATGGTCAATATTATTGTAAAAAGTGTCTCTGGTGACTTACGGTACCTAAACTTGGGGTGAGTGTAGCACAAGGTAAAACCTTGTCCAATCACAGTAAAATTATATTGGGTATCAATGATGCTTCCATTAAAAAAATGAGTCAGAAACTATATGTATATAACAGAATTGAGTTTGTCTGAGAGTGACAAAAACCCAAATCCAATCCAGGGGAATTAGCCTCACTCAGCCTGACTAGAGGCAGCAGGTAACTCTGGACTCTTGGGGACACCCCGCTCTTTATTTCAGTGATAATTATACTTCTGGTTCCATTCTTTCCTGATTTCTGTTTCAGCTTCCTTTGCTAATTTTTTCCTCTGTGTCGCATTGGTTGGTGTTCATTTCTAGGCCACATGTTCTTCTCTTCATTGTCCTCACGGGGAAACCCATATATCTCCCTGCTTCAGAGAGCACCTCTTTGCTCATTACTCTTCTTTCCCCTGAGCTCCAGAGCCTGTGTATCAGTTCAGCGAGGAGACAGATCCATCTGACCTCACATTTTCAGCAAGTACTTAATGGAAGCTTACTGTGTGCCAGTGGGGAACAAATACACATCCCCGGTTTTTTACATTAGTTTGAAAGGTACAATTTAGTAATTTAGTAATTTAGTAATACATTAGTTTGAGAGGTACAATTTAGTAATGCATTGTCATGTATAACACCTAGTGCACTTTCCATTAAGTGCCCTCCTTAATGGCCATCACCCAGTCACCCCATGTCCCAGTCACCTCCACTCCAGCAAACCTCAGTTTGTTCCCTACAGCAGAGATTGTCTTATGGATTACCTCCCTCTCGGTTTTCATCTTACTTTTTCTTGCCGTCCCCTATGTTCATCGGTTTTGTTTCTTAAATTACACATAATGAGAGAAATCATACAGTATTTGTCTTTCTCTGACTGATTTATTTCACTTAGCATAAAACCCTCTAGTTACATCTACATCATTGCAAATTGCAAGAATGCATTCCTTTTGGTAACTGAATAATATTCCACTGAACATATATACCACTTTTCTTTCTCCAGACTTCCAAAAATCTGTCTTTGCACCCCACTGCTTAGAATACATTGTGGTAGCCTCCTCAAGCAGATCTCTCCCCTCTGCTGTAGCCTCAGCTGTATCGCACCTGCCTCAAGTCTCCACACTTCCTACCTTCCAAAAGGTGGTCGCTTTTCTACATGTAGCATTGCAGCATTTATACTCTCAGATCTCTGATTTTGTGGATGTTCAGAATGATTTGATAAGTATGTAGTTGTATTCCAGGCAGGAGACAAACTTAACTCCTCCCTCCTGTACTTTCTGATTGGATCTGGACATGAAGACTGTGAACTTGCTGACAGGCTGGATTCTGTTGTCCCCCTTCTGTGAGGCTGAATGTAGTTTTGTAAACAGGTTATGACTTGTGACACAGCTTCATACTTCCCAGGTTTAGGTTTAGTGTGGGAAGATGTACCAAACATAATGCCTACATTTTTCTATACATATATTTAAGCTCTGATGGATGACGTGAGATTAGCATTTGCTGTAGTGACATGTTGTCTGACTTACCCCTCAAGAGTGACCTTTCATGGGGTCTAATACCCCATGTTTTCTTTAACATTGGTGTCAGTGTTTTAGTGAATGGTGACTCTGTGTGACACATTTAGCTTTGTATTGGTTGAGTTTTTCATGACGTTCACTATAAATACAACCTACATGACAGTCATGATAAATACAACCTACAGATTAATTCTTAATCTTGAAGGAAAGTTTACCTGTTTTTTTTTTTTAACATGGTTTCCAGGCAATGATGTCATGAGCATCATTGAGATAGGTATTGGTCATGGGCCAGCTGAACTGCCTGGTGATTAGCCAACCAAAAGAGGCCAATCTGAGAAAACCCTGATGATTGGCCAGGGCATGGTGGTCACATCACAAGAAGGCATTGTGATGCCTCATGGCTGTTATAAAAGCACGGCAACAGCCAAGGCCGCACTGAGGAGAGAGATGGTACTTCATCCACAGCCCGTCCTTCTGTTCATTGCGTTCTCTGCCCTGTTCTCTGCTCCTGCCGATGGCAAGCCCCCTGCCCACACCTCCTGCCCTGGGCCTGTAGCCAACACTCTGCACTCCACCTTCATGTTTCCACCTACCTTTGTGCCGCTCTGTGGTCCTGAGAGTCCTCTAACCCACACTTGGCAGCTCCTGGACCCATTTTCCACTATGAGGATGGCCTGACTGCTCAAAAACACATTCCCATTTGGCACGTGGGAGTGGGCCTTCAAAAATCATAGTACTGTGGATTCTCAGACACTTGGGCCCCACAACTGTGGGGTCACAACCAAGCTCAGTACAGGAAAGCTGAGTCCACATCCTGAGGGAGTACTGGGCACACTACTACTCTGGAGTCTTCTAAACCAGCTGAGCATGGGACATATGAATGCCCTGAACATCCAGCCAACCCAGATGTGCATGATGTGTACAATGTCTCCAGATACCTGGCAGAGAGTGAATTTTAGGAAACAAGTAAGTACTGGGAGAAGGAATCATCACATCAGTGGACATAGTGTGAGTCCTTGGAACACAAGTCCTCAGACCACAAACTATCTGAACCAGCTCAGCAGCAGACAAACTAATCCCCCAGACACCTGGCCAACCAGTAGCCCACAGACTGCAAACCCTCAAACACGGCATAACATACAGAAACTCAGTACCCAAAACAGAGCACCCACCAGGAACCCAAAGACTGGGAGCCTTCTGAACCGATTTGACGCTGGGCAGGTGAGTCACACAGACACTTGGTGGACAAAGAATCCTCATGCCACAAGATGGCCAGTCCAGTGAAGCACAATGCAGGTAAGTTCAGAGAACACCAGGTTTGCCATGTGCAAAGAACCCATGAGTCCTGCATCCCAGGTCAGTATTGGAAGAATGATTGACCTGAAGAGAAGCATTACCCTGTGCCCTTGGACCTGGAGTGCAAAAACTCAGCTCTCACTAGGCCAAGCAGGTATCTGGACAGCAGGATCACCAGGCAGCCTTGGACCTGGAGGCCAAGAAAGGAGCCCTGGGGTAGGTCAAGCAGACACATTGACAGTTGGATTACTATGTGCCCTTGGAACTGGAGACCAACCAAGAATACCTGGTCTAGGTCAAGGATGCACCTGTACCAAGTGCTCATCACCGTTTTTCCTTGGACCTGGAGACCTACAACTTGGCTCTCTACTAGGCAAAGCAGGGACCTTGACAGCAGGTTCACCATGTGCCCTTTTACCTGGAGACCAACAGCACAGCGCTGCACTAGGCCAACCAGGCACCTGGAAAACAAGCACACCATGTGTCCTTGGACCTGGCAACCAATAACTCAGCTCTGTGCTAGGCCAAGCCTGTACTTGGACAGCAGGCATATCAGGTGCCCTCGGGCCCAAACACCAACAATCAGCTCTCTATTAGGGCAAGCAGAAACTTGGGTGACAGGCTTATTATGTGCCCTTGGACCTGGAGCCCAAAAAAGGAATTCTGGGCTGGCTGAGCAATACCCTGACAGTGGGTTCACCACATACTCCTGGATCCAGATACCAGCAACATAGCTCTGTGCTGGGCCTAGAGGGCTCCTGGATAGTAGGCTCACCATTTATCCTTTGACATCAGTAACAACAATTCAGCACCTGGAAAGTGGTCTCACCATGCGTGCATCAAATTGGAGATGAACAATGCAGTTCTGCTCTAGGCCAAGCAGGTACCTGGACAGTATTCTCATCAGGTGCCGTTGGGCCTGGAGACTAACAATGCAGCTTTACACCTGGCCAAGCCGTGCCCTGGACAGAGAGTTCACCGTGTGCCCTTGGACATTTATACTTCCTCCTCCTCAGAGCACAGAGCACTCAAACAGGGGGTTTGCCAGTGGGTGTCAAATTATGAGACGTCCAAACCTGCTCAGCATTGCACCACTGTGTCCATGGGACCAATGGCCACCTGGGAGCCTTCAAACTATGAGCCCTCCATCCCAGCTTAACACCAGGCTAAAAAGCCACTGGAACACCAGCCTGACCCCAAACCCTCTGAATGGGTGCCTTTCAACTCTGCAGAGAAGTGAACATTCCAATCCCTTCTCACTTCAGATTTACTTTAGCCTGAGTTCTTGTGGCCTGCTATCTCTGCATTATGCATTTTGCGGGGGGCGGGGTTCTCAGAAGAAAATGACACCATGCCCTAGGAAATGAAACAGTCCAGTGGTTTGAAGACTTTGTATGAAAACTCAGGGCAGGAAATGAGGAGGGGGGATGGGAGGAATTTGTAGAGGAGACCCAGGCCCTGAGCACTGTGGAAGCATTGTCCAAGAACCTCCAGTTGAAGGAGAGCTATTCCAAACTTAAGGGAGGTGTGGAGACCTTAAAATAAGAAGCCATGCAGTGCAGTGAGAGGTAGGCTCAGGTCCATGATGTGGAGAGGTTATTCATTCAAATGAAGACCTTCCCTGAAGTGTCTGTGCTAATTAAATAATTTAAATGGTCATTTCTGAGTAAGTTATGAGAAACAACCCCTGAATGATTGTGATGTGCAGCTTGACTTACAGTCACTACTGTCCCCTGTGAGTCATCACATTCTCCTGATGCTGGCCAGTGGTCTCCATGGTTCTGAGAAAGTGTTGGCAAAGTATACAGAGCTGACACTGAGCACAACCTGCCTGTCCACATCAAATGATCAGATATTCTTCTAGAATGCAAGCAAAACTGAGATCAGCACCATTACGATTAGAAGGAAAAGAGAAGCAGTATGTCTGTACACAAGTATTTCTGCATAAATCATTTCTACTTGATTCCTCCCAGCAAATCATGGGCTAAATTTTAGGTTGGAATCTGATGCTATGGCTTCAAACTGTGGCCACGGCAGCAGGTGTTCCACCATGACAGGTACTTGTGTGATGCAGTCCTTGGAAGAGCAAATGTGACAAGGCCAGGGAACCAGGGTGAGGGAGTCCAGAGGTATGGGACCATTCCCTGTCTCTGGGTGAGGAGGTGTGGGGTCAGGACTATAGGCAGAACGGTGTGAGGGTCCAGGATGGTGGGCTCCGTTCTGAGCAAAGAAATGCAGCAGGAATTGGGGGAGACATGTGGGATTCACATAGGGTGCTTCATGTGCCTGGGTGTTTGCACAGAGTAAGGCACAGTGTGAGAGGTGAGGACAGGTGCATCTTGGAGACTGTAGGATCTGCTTGAGCATGAAGGAAAGGGGACACTTCCAAGATTCTATGATAAATTGGAATATTGGGGGTCAGAAGGGAGTTGGAAGGTGAGGTTCCAGGCTGGCACCTCCTGGGAGATGTTCCTTCTTAGCTCCAGGGATGTGGGCTGGAAGCTCAGGTGAAGTGCAAATCCCAGTGAGCTGGGTCCCACCTGTGTCTCCAGCTGAGGTGGTAGGGGAAGTGCCTAGAGCTGTGGTGACTTTGGTTTGCTGGTGTTTGTATGAGATGGAGGCAGGAGATGGCAGTGTTGGTGAAGGGATCTACAAAGGTGGGGGACAGATGCAGTCCGGAGGAGAGAGGGAAGAAAGGAGGATAGCCTGTGAGCTAGGTCCTTGTCCTGGCCTTTCCTCCCCAAAGGCAAAACATCAGCTTTGGGAGGACAGCAGTGTAGGAGCGGCCTTTGTCTTATCTGGCCTTCTCTGCTCCTTAGGGCTACAGGGTGTCACAGCACAGCCCCTGCCAAATCACAGACCAGCACCAGACCCCTCCTGCCTCCTTCACTGCTGCTTGACTCCCACACATTAGGGTCCTGGTGTCTTTATTAGGGATGTTAGGAGATTCAGTTATTCAGAGTCGGACTGCTAGTCTTAGGGAACTATTCTGAGGTGTGCTGACAAGTAGAGCACTGCTACAGATAGGTAGGGTGGTAGAGAGGTAGATTTACAAATTCACAGGAAGCTGCTGGTATTTCAGAAATGTCCCTTCACAGAGGCACCCTTCACCCAGTTTGGTTACTTCCAGTCTTTCAGCTATTACTAATAAACCTGCAGTGAACATGTGTGCACCGTGTTTCATGGGATATTAAATTTTCATTCTCTGGGATGAAGGTCCAGGACAGTGCTTGCTAGGTTATAGGGTTTATGTTTTGCTTCTGTAGAAACTACCAAACTGTCTTATCAGAGTCACTGTTTGATTTACGTTCCCAACAGCAGTGTAGGAGAGCTGCCTCTTTCAAACAGTGATGTATTTACTGTGTGTTGTATTAACCCTCTGTCCTAACAGGTGTGGAGTAGTGAATAATTATCATTTTTTCATTTGCATTTCCCTCATGGCTAGAGATGTTGAACATTTTTGCCTTGTGCTTATTTGCCATCTGCACATTCTCTTTGACATAATATCTTTCATGCCTTTTTGTCCATTTTCTGTTTGGATAGTTCTTTTGTTAGTTTTTGTATTTGTTTTGTGTTGTTTTCCTGTTGAGTTTTGAGTTTTTTTATATATTCAGGATAGAATTTCATTGTCAGATATGTGGTTTGTTGATATGTTCACCTAGCCTATAGCTTTTTTTTTTCATGCTCCTAATAGGAACAGAATTTCTTTTTTTTAAGATTTATTTATTTGTTTATTAGACAGAGACAGTCAGCGAGAGAGGGAACACAGGCAGGGGGAGTGGGAGAGGAAGAAGCAGGCTCCCAGTGGAAGAACCTGATGTGGGGCTCGATCCCGGAACGCCAGGATCGCACCCTGAGCCGAAGGCAAACGCTTAAGGACTGCACCACCCAGGTGCGCCAGGAACAGAATTTCTTAGTAGAGTTTTTTTTTTTTTGTTTTTGTTTTTTGTAAAGTCCAACTGAGCCACCCAGGCACCCTCATTGTGGTTTTGAGTTGTATTTCCCTGACGGCAAGTGGTGTTGAGCATTTATTCATGTGGCCGTTATCCATTTGTATGTCTTCTTTGGAGATTTATCTCTTCATTTCTTCTGCCCATTTCTTAACTGGATTATTTGTTTTTTGGGGTGTTGAGTTTGAGAAGTTCTTTATAGATTTTGGATATTAGCCCTTTTTCTGAAAAGACTTTTGCAAATATCTTCTCCCAGTCTCTAGGTTCCCTTTTAGTTTTTTGACTGTTTCCTTGGTGGTGCAAAAGTTGTGTTGTTTTGTTTCATTTTGTTTTGTTTTGTTTTGTTTGTTTTATCTTGTGGCAGTCCCAATGGTTAGTTTTTTACTTTTGTTTCCCTTGGCTTTAGAAATGTGTCTTTTTTATAATAATTTTTTAGTATGTTATGTTAGTCACCATACAGTATATCCTTAGTTTCTAAAGTAGTGTCCATGATTCATTATTTGCAGATAACACCCAGTGCACCGTGCAATATGTGTCTTGTAAGATGGTGCAGAAGTTGAACACAAACAAGTCGTTGCCTATGCTCCTCCCTAGGATTTTGATGGATTCTTGTCTGACATTCACATCTTTCATCCATTTTGAGTTTATCTTTGTGTAATGTGTGTAACAGTGATCCAGTTTCATTCTTCTGCATGTGGCTGTCGAATTTTTTTCCTTTGGATATTCTCTCATGCTTTGTTGAGGATTAGTTGACCATAGAGTTGAGAGTCAACTTCTGGATTCTCCAATCTGTCGCATGGATCAAAGTGTCTGTTTTTTTGCAAGTACTGTACTGTCTTGATGATTACAGCTTTGTAAAACAGCTTGAAGTCAGGTATTGTGTTGGCCCAACTTTGGTTTTCTTTTTCAATATTCCTCTAGATAATCAGGGTCTTTTATGGTTCCACGCAAATGTTAGGATTGTTTCTTCCAGTTCTTTGAAAAATGCTGATGGTATATTGATTGGGATTGCATTAGATTTTTAGAATGCTTGGGTAATATAGACATTCTAGCAATATAGTTTTCTTCCAATCTATGATCATTGAATGTTTTTGCATGTCTTTCTATCTTCCTCAAGTTCTTTCATAATCATACTATAGTTTTCAGAGTCCATCGTTCACCTCTTTGGCAGGTTTATGCCTCAGTATCTTACAATTTTTGGTGCAATTATAAATGGATTGATTCCTTGAAATCTCTTTCTGCTGCTTCATTGTTAATGTATAGAAATGCAGCTGACTTCTGTTCTTTGATTTTATATCTTGTGACTTTGCTGGATCTGTATCAGTTCTAGCAATTTTGGTGGAGTCTTTTAGTCTTCTACACACAGTATCATGTCATATGTGAAGGGTTGAATGTTTGATTTCTTCTTTGCTAATTTGGATACCTTCTATTTCTTTTTTTTGTCTGATTGTTGTGTCTAGGACTTCCAGTAGAATGTTGAACAACAGTGGAGAGCATGTACACCACAGGGTTCCTGAAGTTATCCCCGTTGAGGATGATATTCACTCTCGGCCTTTCATACATGACTTTAATGATATTGAGGTATATTCTCTCTATTCCTACATGGTGGAGGGATCTTTTCCATAAAGAATGCTGTATATTGTCGTATACTTTTTCTGCATCTATTGAGAGGATCACATGGTTCTTTTCCTTTCTTACATTAATATGTTGTATCACATAGATGGATTTGCGAATGTTGAGCTATTCCTGCAGGTCAGGAATTAAACCCTCTTGGTCATGGTGATGAATCCTCCTGATATACTGTTGGAACCTCCTGGATAGTATCTTGGGAGAATTTTTGCATCCATATTCATCAGGGATATTGGCCTATAATTCTTTCTTTTGTGGGGTCTTTGTCTGGTTTGGGGATCAATGTAATGTTGGCCTCATAGAATGACTGGAAAATTACAGTGCATTTCTATTTTTTTTGGAATCCTTTTAGAAGAATAAGCATTAATTCTTCTTTATTTTTAATTTTTTTATGTTCAGTTAGCCAATATATAGTATATCATTAGTTTTTGATTTAGTGTTCAACATTTCATTAGTTGAGTTAACACCCAATCCTCAATTCCTCTTTATTGCTTTGGTAGAATTCCCCTGGGAAGCCATCAGACCTTGACTCATGTTTATTGGATGATTTTTGATTAC
Organism: Ailuropoda melanoleuca; assembly: GCF_002007445.2. NCBI lineage: Eukaryota > Metazoa > Chordata > Mammalia > Carnivora > Ursidae > Ailuropoda > Ailuropoda melanoleuca. The sequence continues at coordinate 818,624 of NW_023250281.1, forward strand.
CAATTCAATTGCATTGCTGGTTATGCAATGACCAGCTGTCTGTTCAGCTTTTCTATTTCTTCCTAATTCAGTTTTGGTAGTTTCTATGTTTCTAGGAATTTATCCATTTCTTCCAAATTGACCAGTTGGTTGGCATGTAACTGCCCATAATATTCTTTTATAATTGTTTGTATTCTGTGGTGTTGGTTGTGATCTTTCCTCTTTCATTCATGATTTTAGGTCCTTTCTCCCTCTCTTTTTTTTTTTTTTTGATAAGTCTACCTAGGACTTTCTTGATGTTATTAATTCTTTCAAAGAAACTGCTCTCGATATCATTGGTCTGTTCTACTGATTTTTAAAATTATTTCTGTATCATTGATTTCTGCTCCAATATTTATTATTTCTGTTGTGCTGGATTTTGGCTTTCTTTGCTGTTCTTTTTACAGCTCCTTTACGTTACATTGTATATTTCAGACTTGTCTTGTTTCTCGAGGAAGGCCTGTACTGCTTTATACTTCTACCGTTGCTGCAGCCCAAAGCTTTTGGACTGTCATGTTTTCCTTTCATTTCTTTCCAGGTATTTTATTTTTTTAAAAGATTTTATTTATTTATTTGACAGAGAGAGGGACAACCATCAAGAGGGAACACAAGAAGAGGGAGTGGGAGAGGAAGAAGCAGGCGCCCAGTGGAGGAGCCTGATGTGGGGCTCGATCCCAGATCACCGGGATCATGCCCTGAGCCGAAAGCAGACACTTAATGACTAAGCCACCCAGGTGCCCCTCCTTCCAAGTATTTTAAATATGCTTTAAATTCCTGGTTGACCCATTCATTCTTTAGGAGGATGTTCTTTGACCCCCTGTGTTTGTGATTCTCCCAAATGTTTCCTTGTGGCTGACTTCAGGTTTCTAAACATTGTGGTCTGAAAAGATGCATGATATTATTTCAGTCTTTTGTACTGGTTGAGATCTGATTTTTGACCTGCCATGTGATCTACTCTGGAGAGTGATCCATGTGTACTTGAAAATAATGTATATTCTGTTCCTTAGGATGAAATGCTTTGAATGGATATGTTAAGTTAATCTGGTTCAGTGTGGCATTCAAAGCCCCTTTTTTCCTTGGTGATCTGCTTAGATGACCTGTCCCTTGTTGTGAGTGGGGTTTTAAAGTCCCCTACTACTGTTGTACTGTTATCAAAGTGTTTCTTTAATTTTGATATTAATTGTTTTACATATTTGGCTGCTGCCAAGTTAGGGGTATCACTATTTATAATTGTTAGATCTTCTTGTTGCATAGACCTCTTTATTATAATACAGTGTCCTTTATCTCTTATTACACTCTTTGGTTTACAATTTAGTATGTCTGATATAAGGATGACTACTTCACTTTCTTTTGATGTCCACTAGCATGATAAATGGGTTTTGTACTGCTTACGTACAACCTAGAGGTAGCTTTGGGTCTAAGATGAGTCTGTTGTAGACAGAATATTGATGAGTCTCGTTTTTTTTTTATCCATTCTTATACCCTATGTCTGTTGATTAGAGCATTTCATCCATTTACATTCAGAGTAATTATTGAAAGATATGAAGTTAGTGCATTGTATTACCTATAAAGTTACTGTTTCTGTACATTGTCTCTGTTCCTTTTCAGTCTGTTACTTTTGGGCTCTCTCACCACTCAAAAGAGCCCCTTTAATATTTCTTCCATGGCTGGTTTAGTGTTCACAAATCGCTTTTGTTTTTGTTTTTTCCTGGAAGCTCTTTATCTCTCCTTCTATCCTGAATGGCAGGCTTGATGGATACACTATCCTTGGCTGCATATTTTTCCTATTATCATGTTGAATATATCATACCAGTCCTTTCTGACCTGCTACGTCTCTGTGGATAGTTCTACTGCCAGCCTTATGTATACCCTTGGAGGTGAAGGACCTCTTATCCCAAGCAGCTTTCAGGATTTTCTCTCTATCTTTGAAATTTGCAAGCTTCAGTACTATATGTCGAGTTGTTGACCTATTTTTATTGATTTGGAGGGGGGGATTTCCCCGTGCCTTCTGACCTGGAATGCCTAGCTCCTTCCCGGGATTAGGGAAGTTCTCAGCTGTAATTTGTTCACGTAAACCTTCTGCTCCTTTCTATTGGTCCTCATCTCTTGGTAACCCTGTAAAACGGATATCATTTCACTTTATGGAATTGCAGAGTAGTCAAAGTCTCCCTTCATGATCCAATAGTTGTATTTCTCTCTTCTTTTCAGCTTTCTTATTTGCCATTATTTTATCTTCTATATCACTGATTTTTTCTTCCTTTCTATCAGTTTGTATAGCCTCCACTTGGACCCCATCTCTCTAACATCATTTTCAATATTGCCCTGAGTAAATTTTAGATCTTTTATGTCTATAATATGGGATTCTCTAGTGCCTTCTATGCTACTTTCAAGCCCAGCTACTATCTTTATAATCAGTTTTCCATTCTAGGTTCAGACATCTTACTTATATCCATGTTGATTAAATAACTTTGTTCTTTATTTGGGATGAATTTCTCCATCTCCCCATTTGGTCCTGAAAAAAGCAGTAAGAAAGACACAAAACAGCAATAGCAGCAATGACAGGAGAGAAAAACAGCAAAGAACAACAACAACAACAAAAATAAAACCAAAACAAACAAACAGCAAAACAAAACAAAAACTAGATCCTGAGTGTGTTTTAGACTGCTTGTTAAAAGATATGAAATGNGACTGCTTGTTAAAAGAAATGAAATGCAAAAAAAAAAAAATAAAACAAAACAAAAAACCAAACAAGCAAAAAAAAAAACAGCAAATTACAAATAAAATTTTTTTCAATGAAAAAATATATATTTATTTATATTTATATATAGATAATATTTATATATCAAAAAGAATTGTCTCTCTTCACAGATGACATGATACTCTATATGGAAAACCCAAAAGAATCCACCCCCAAACTAGTAGAAGTTATAAAGCAATTCAGTAATGTGGCGGGATACAAAATCAATGCTCAGAAATCAGTTGCATTTCTATACACAAACAATCAGATTGAAGAAAGAGAAATTAGGGAATCCATTCCATTTACGATTGCACCAAAAATCATACGTTATCTTGGAATTAACTTAACCGGAGACATAAAGGATGTATAATCTAGAAACTACAAAACACTATTGAAAGCCATTGACGAAGACACAAAAAGATGAAAAAATATTCCTTGCTCATGGATCGGAAGAATTAACATTGTTAAAATGTCCATGCTACCCAGAGCAATCTACACTTTCAATGCCATCCTGATCATAATACCAATGACATTATTCAAAGAACTAGATCAAACAGCCCTTAAAATTTGTGTGGAACCAGAAAAGGCCC
>NW_023250281.1:822068-833058 GCF_002007445.2 Ailuropoda melanoleuca
TATTCAAAGAACTAGATCAAACAGCCCTTAAAATTTGTGTGGAACCAGAAAAGGCCCCGAATCACCAAGGAATTGTTGAAAAGGTAAAACAAAACTGGGGGCATCACAATGCAGGATTTCGAGCTGTGCTATNGAATTAACTTAACCGGAGACATAAAGGATGTATAATCTAGAAACTACAAAACACTATTGAAAGCCATTGACGAAGACACAAAAAGATGAAAAAATATTCCTTGCTCATGGATCGGAAGAATTAACATTGTTAAAATGTCCATGCTACCCAGAGCAATCTACACTTTCAATGCCATCCTGATCATAATACCAATGACATTATTCAAAGAACTAGATCAAACAGCCCTTAAAATTTGTGTGGAACCAGAAAAGGCCCCGAATCACCAAGGAATTGTTGAAAAGGTAAAACAAAACTGGGGGCATCACAATGCAGGATTTCGAGCTGTGCTATAAAGCTGTGATCACAAAGACAGCATGGTACTGGCACAAAAATAGACACATGGACCAATGGAACAGAATAGAGAACCCAGAAATGGACCTTCGGCTCTTTGGTCAACTAATCTTTGACAAAGCAGGAACAAACATCCAGTGGAAAAAAGACAGTCTCTTCTATAAATGGTGCTTGGAAAATTGGACAACTACCTTCAAAAGAATGAAACTTGACCACTGTCTCACACCATACACAAAGATAAACTCCAAATGGATGAAAGACCTCGATGTGAGATAGGAATCCATCAAAATCCTAGAGAAGAACATAGACAGCAACCTGTTTGACATTAGCCACAGCAACTTTTTTCATAACACATCTCTAAAGGCAAGAGAAACAAAAGAAAAAAATGAACTTGTGGGACTTCATCAAGATAAAAAGCTTCTGCACAGCTAAGGAAAGAGTCAAAAAAGCTCAGAGGCAGCCCACGGAATGGGAGAAGATATTTGCAAATGAAAATACAGATAAAAGACTGGTATCCAAGATCTACAACGAACTTCTCAAACTCAATACACAAGAAACAAATAAACAAATCATAAAATGGGAAGAAAATATGAACAGACACTTTCCCAATGAAGACATACAAATGGCTAACAGATACATGAAAAAATTTTGAAAATCATTAGCCATCAGGGAAATTCAAATCAAAACCACATTGAGATACCACCTTATGCCATTTAGAATGGCAAAAATTAACAAGGCATAAAACAGCAATTGCTGCAGAGGATGTGGAGAAAGGGGATCCCTCCTACATTGTTGGTGGGAATGCAGGTTGGTGCAGCCACTCTGGAAAACAGTGTGGATGTCCCTTAAAAAGATAAAAATGGAGCTACCCTATGATCCAGCCATTACACTACTGGGTATCTACCCCAAAGATACAGACGTAGTGAAGATAAGGGCCATATGCACCCCAATGTTCATAGCAGCATTGTCCACAATAGCTAAATTGTGGAAGGAGCCGAGATGCCCTTCAACAGATGACTGGATTAAGAAGATGTGGTCCATATATACAATGGAATATTACTCAGCCATCACAATGAATGATTTCTCAACATTTGCAGCAACATGGATGGGACTGGAGGAGATAATGCTAAGCGAAATAAGCAGAGAAAGACAATTATCATATGGTTTCACTCATTTATGGAACATAAGAAGGAGGAAGATCAGTAGGAGAAGAAAGAGAAGAAGAAAGGGGGGGTAAACCGAAGGGGGAATGAACCATGAGAGACTATGGACACTGGGAATCAAACTGAGGGCTTTAAAGGGGAGGGGCATGGGGGAATGCAATAGGCTGGTGATGGGTATTAAGGAGGGCACGTGTTACATGGTGCACTGGGTGTTATACACAAGTAATGTATCAGGGAACTTTACATCAAAAACTAGAGATGTACTGTATGGTGACTAACATAATATAATAAAATATAAAAAAAATCTATGCAATGATGTGCATGGAACTAAGGAATATTATGCTAAGTGAAATTAGTAGGCCAGAGAAAGACTAATACCACATGATTTCACTGATATGTGAATTAAAGAAACAAAACAAAGGAGTGTATAGGGAAAAAATAGAGAGGGAAGCAAACCAAGGAACAGACTCTTAACTATAGAGAACAAAGTGATGGTTACCAGAGGTATGGTGAGTGGTGGGGATGCATAAAATAGGACATGGGGATTAAGGAGTGCACTTCTTGTGATGAGCATGGGGTGTTGTGTGGAACTGTTGAATCACTAAATTGTCCACCTGCAACTAATATTAAACTATATGTTAACTAACTGGAATTTAAATAAAAACTTTAAAAAAGAAAAAAAATAAAAGGAATTGAAAAACAATTGAAAAATTTTAAAAATCTGAAATAATAATAAAAGATTAAAGAATAAAATTGGAAGGAATGCTATATCCTGTGGTCCCCAAGAGTTGAAACTTTGCAGCACTCTATGATCAGTAAACTTGGTGTGAGTGAGTTGTTTGTGCTGGACTCTTGGGGAGGGACTTGTTGAACTCATTCTAAGATGGACTTGTCCTAGGGGAATAGCTCCTCCAGTTCCCAGGGAGGCAGGACTTAGTGTAACTGCTCCAAAGTCCAGCAGGTGGTGCTGTTTTGCTCCCTATGGACTTTCAGCCCTGTAGGGCAGGATGAATATGGTGGGGACCCCCTCTCTAGTCCTGGAGCAGAAAATTCACACCCCCAGTCTTCAGTGAGTCCTTTCAGAAAAGTAATCAGTCATTCTGTCTCCCTGGTTTTTGGGGAAAGTGTGTTCAACCCTGCCTTTTTGTGAGTTTTATTTTATATTTTTAAAATTATTATCATTGTTGTAATTATTATTAATTTTTTTTAAAATCTCAGGCACAAAACTCAAATTCAAAACACCAAATTTGACAGACTCCTTGGGTGCAGGGTCTCACCATCCTTCTCCGTTCTGCTGAACCCCTGTCAGGGGAGTGATTAGATGATCATGCAGCAGTTCCCAGTTTATGGCAACACAGAGCAGAAAACAGGCCCCTAGATCACTGGTTCAGCCAGATTCCCTGCTCCTATGCTTGAGAACTCTGTGCACCACCTGTTCTTCTTGTGACCCCAGGGATCCTCAGTCCAAACTGTCGCATCTGGAATTCCACCTTGTTTCACCACCTGAGCTCCGTTAAGCCAAGGACGTCTGCCATGTAACAGAGCTCTAAAAGTTCCAATTTTGTGCTCTGCTGCTTATAATACTTGGCAGTAACTTCCTCAAACAGGCTCCCTTCCCTGCAACACATCCTCAGCTGTATCACAATGGATTCATGTCTCTCCACCTCCCACCTTCCAATCAGTGGTGGCTTTTCTACTTCTAGACTTAGAGCATTTGATTTCTCAGATCTCTGATTGATTTCTAGCTGTTCAGAATGGTTTGATAACCTTCTACTTGTATTCAAGGGACAGGACAAACTTAGGGCCCCCCCTTTGCCTCCACCGTCTTTACTCTATACATACATTTTTTAAAAAAAGATTTTATTTATTTATCTGACAGAGAGAGAGAGACAGCCAGCAAGAGAGGGAACACAAGGAGGGGGAGTGGGAGAGGAAGAAACAGGCTCCCAGCATAGGAGCCTGACATGGGGCTTGATCCCATAATGCCAGGATCATGTCCTGAGCCAAAGGCAGACGCCTAATGACTGAGCCACCCAGGTGCCCTATACATACATTTTAACCACTGGATTTCTGATTCTGATTTGGGGAAAGACATTAGGCCTGACAACAAAGAACTCAATGTCCCCAAGGCAGAGATCCATCACACACGCGCTGATGATGGTCATATCTGCCGCACAAGCCCAGGAACCTCTCCTGCCTTCAACCCAGGCCATGTCACCTGCTCCAGTACCCTGCTGGACCCCACAGACACTTAGGTGCCTGCCATTTGAAGCCTGCCAGAAGCAGGCCTCAGCAGCACCCCAGTATTTGCTCACCATCCCTAAAACCACCAGGCATGCTCTTCTTCTTTTTCCCAGCTAATCTGTGCAATATCCACTCCTCAAGAATCAGCCAAAAACCCAACTCTCTCTGTGTCCTGTTCTGGTTAGTCCACACCCCCTGACCACTGCCTGCTTCACAGAGTTGGCATTGCTGTAGTCTCCAATCCCATTTATTAGTTCCATGTCATACTGTGCTCTACAGTTTGCTTTGTGTGCTTTATCTCCCTAATGCACTGAAACCTCAAGTTTTTAGTGGTTTGTCTAGGAAGGTCTGAACATACACAGTAGAACATTTGTTATACAAATGACAATTTTCTTAACAAAAGTATAGAAGAATTATAACTGTGATTCAAGCTATAATTCCCACATGTGTTGCAATGGAACACATAGGTGGTAAGGCTCAACTCAGATTCATCCCAAGAACTTAAAAATACACTTATTTCCCCTTAAAGTGAAAATTAAGGAAGTTCTTAAAATTTCCTTCATTGTGTCTTCACAAGATCACCTTCCCATAGTATCCTTCTTTAAAAAACAGTTTGAGAGCTCATTGTTAAGTTAGAGCTACTGCTGACATCCACAACTTCAAGGGTTATCTGCATTACAAGTCCCCCAATGTACCTCAAATCTGAAAGAAAACTCAATAACAGGTTTTTAAAACTTTATTTATCTAAATTCAATTTAATTAACATATACTGTACTTTAAGTTTCAGAGGCAGAATTCAGTGAGTCAACAGTTGCATGTAATACCTAGTGCTCATTACATCAAATTCCCTCCGTAATGCCCATCACCTAGTTACCCCATTTCCCCACCCCCTCACCCCCAGCAACCCTCAGTATGTTCCCTACAGTTAAGTGTCTCTTATGGTTTGCCTCCCTCTCTGATTTCCTCTTATTTTACATTTCCTTCACTTTCCCTATTTTCATCTAGTTTTTAAATTTTACATAAGAGTGCAATCATATTGTATTTGATTTTCCATGACTGACATTTCACCTAGCATGACACCCTCTAGTTTCGTCCATGTGGTTGCAAATACCAAGATGACATTCTTCTTGATGGCCAGGGTCACCGAGGCAGAGGAATGCATTAGCGAATTGGAGGATTGGTTAGTAGAAGAAAAAACAAAAATAGAAGCTGCTCTTAAAAAAATCCATGCCCACGAATGTAGATTACGGGAGATTACTGACTCTATGAAATGATCCAATGTCAGAATCATCAGCATCCCTGAAGGGGTGGAGAAAAACAGAGGTCTAGAAGAGATGTATGAACAAATTGTAGCTGAAAACTTCCCTAATCTAGCAAGGGAAACAAACATTCATGTCCAAGAGGCAGAGAGGACCACATCCAAGCTCAACCATGACAAACCTACGCCAAGTCATGTCATAGTGCAATTCGCAAATATTAGATCCAAGGATACAGTATTGAAAGTGGCCAGGGCAAAGAAATTTCTCACGTACCAAAACAAAGGTATCAGAATTACGTCAGACCTTTCTACACAGACCTGGAATGAGAGAAAGGCTTGGGGCAGCATTTTTAAAGCTCTTTCAGAGAAAAACATGCAGCCAAGGATCCTTTATCCAGCAAGACTGCCATTCAGAATTGATGGAGAAATAAAGATGTTCCACAATCGCCAGTCATTAACCAATTTTGTAACCACAAAACCAGCCCTACAGGAGATATTAAGGGGGTTCTATAAAGGGAAAAAGGCCCCAAGAGTGATACAGAGCAGAATGTCACAACCGATACAAACAAAGACTTTACTGGCAACATGGCATCATTAAAATTCTATCTCTCAGTCCTCAATGCCAACATAAATGGTTTAAACTCTCCCATAAAATGCCACAGGGTGGCAGATTGGATAAAAAGACATGACCCAACCATTTGCTGTCTACAAGAGACTCATTTTGAACCCAAAGATGCATTCAGACTTAGAGTAAGGGGATGGAGTACCATCTTCCACGCAAATGGACTTCAAAAGAAAGCTGGAGTGGCAATTCTCATATCAGATGGATTGGATTTTAAACTAGAGGCTATAGAGAGAGACACAGAAGGGCACTATATTATTGTTATTTTTTTTAAAGATTTTATTTATTTATTTGACAGAGATAGAGACAGCCAGCAAGACAGGGAACACAAGCAGGGGGAGTGGGAGAGGAAGAAGCAGGCTCATAGCAGAGGAGCATGATGTGGGCCTCGATCCCACAACCCCGGGATCACACCCTGAGCCAAAGGCAGNAAGCTGGAGTAGCAATTCTCATATCAGATAGACTGGATTTTAAACTAGAGGCCATAGAGAGAGATACAGAAGGGCACTATATTATTCTTAAAGGAAGTATTCAACAAGTGGATATGACAATTATTAATATATATGCCCCCAACAGGGGAGCAGCAAGATACACAAGCCAACTCTTAACCAAAATAAAGAGACATATAGATAAAAACACATTAATAGTAGGGGACCTCAACACCCCACTATCAGAAATAGACAGAACACCCTTGCAAAATCTAAGCAAAGAATCAAAGGGTTTGAATGCCATACTCGACGATTTGGACCTCATAAATATATATAGAACACTACCCCCCAGAACCAAAGAATGATCATTCTATTCTAATGCCCATGGAACATTTTCAAGAATAGATCNCCATGGAACATTCTCAAGAATAGATCATGCTCTGGGACACAAAACAGGTCTTAACTGATACCAAAAGATTGAAATTATCCCATGCATATTCTCAGACCACAACGCTCTGAAATTGGAACTCAACCACAAGGAAAAACCTGGAAGAAACTCAAACACTTGGAGGCTAAGAACCATCCTGCTCAAGAATGACTCGATAAACCAGGAAATCAAAAATCAATTTAAACAATTTATGGAGACCAACGAGAATGAAAACACAACAGTCCAAAACCTATGGGATTCTGTNCACAACGGTCCAAAACCTATGGGATACTGCAAAGGCAGTCCTAAGGGGGAAATACATAGCCATCCAAGCCTCACTCAAAAGAACAGAAAAATCTAAAATGCAGTTTTTATATTCTCACCTCAAGAGGCTGGAACAGCAACAGGGGGACAGGCCNGCTCAAGAATGACTCGATAAACCAGGAAATCAAAAAACAAATTAAACAATTTATGGAGACCAACGAGAATGAATACACAACGGTCCAAAACCTATGGGATACTGCAAAGGCAGTCCTAAGGGGGAAATACATAGCCATCCAAGCCTCACTCAAAAGAATAGAAAAATCTAAAATGCAGTTTCTATATTCTCACCTCAAGAAACTGGAACAGCAACAGAGGGACAGGCCTAACCCACTGACAAGGAAGGAGTTGACCAAGATTAGAGCAGAAATCAATGAATTAGAGACCAGAACCACAGTAGAGCAGATCAACAGGACTAGAAGCTGGTTCTTTGAGAGAATCCATAAAATTGACAGACCACTGGCAAGATTTATCCAAAAGCAAAGAGAAAGGACTGAGATTATTAAAATTATGACTGAAAAGGGAGAGGTCACGACCAGCACCATTGAAATTGCAAGGATTATTAGAAATTTTTATCAACAGCTATATGCCAAAAAACTAAGCAACCTGGAAGAGATGGAGGCCTTCCTGGCAACCTATAAACTACCAAGACTGAAACAGGAATAAATAGAGTTCTTAAACAGGCCCATTAACTATGAAGAAATTGAGTCAGTGATAAACAACCTTCCAAATAATAAAACTCCAGGCCCAGACGGTTTTCCTGGGGAATTCTACCAAACATTCAAAGAAGAAATAATACCTATTCTCCTAAAGCTATTTCAAAAAATAGAAACAGAAGGAAAGCTACCAAACTCATTCTATGAGGCTAATATTACCTTGATCCCCAAACCAGGCAAAGACCCCCTCAAAAAGGAGAATTACAGACTGATTTCCCTGATGAATATGGACACCAAAATCCTCAACAAGATCCTTGCTAATTGAATTCAACAGTACATTAAAAGGATTATCCATCATGATCAAATGGGATTCATACCTGGGATGCAAGCATGGTTCAACACTCGCAAATCAATCAATGTGATACATCATATCAACAAGAAAAGACTCAAGAACCATATGATCCTCTCAATTGATGCAGAAAAAGCATTTGACAAAATACAGCATCCTTTCCTGATTAAAACCCTTCAGAGTGTAGGAATAGAGGGTACATTTCTCAATCTCATAAAAGCCATCTATGAAAAGCCTACTGCAAACATTATTCTCAATGGGGAAAAGCTGGAAGCCTTTCCCTTAAGATCAGGAATATGACAAAGATGCCCACTCTTGCCACTAATATTCAACACAGTACTAGAAGTCGTTGCAACAGCAATCAGACAACAAAAAGTTATCAAAGGTATCCAAATAGGCAAAGAAGAAGTCAAAATGTCTCTCTTCACAGATGACATGATAGTCTATATGGAAAACCCAAAGGAATCCACTCCCAAACTATTAGAAGTTATAGAACAATTCAGTAAGGTGGCAGGATACAAAATCAATGCCCAGAAATCAGTTGCATTTCTATACACGAATAACGAGACTGAAGAAAGAGAAATTAGGGAATCCATCCCATTTACAATAGCACCAAAAACCATACGTTACCTTGGAATTAACTTAACCAGAGACGTAAAGGACCTATATTCTAGAAACTATAAGTCACTCTTGAAAGACATTGAGGAGGACATAAAAAGATGGAAAAATATTCCATGCTCATGGATCAGAAGAATTAACATAGTTAAAATATCCATGCTACCCAGCGCAATCTACACTTTCAATGCTATCCTGATCAAAATACCGACGACATTTTTCAAAGAACTGGGACAAATAGTCCTTAAATTTGTATGGAACCAGAAAAGGCACCGAATCGCCAAGGAACTGTTGAAAAGGAAAAACAAAGCTGTGGGCATCATAATGCCTGATTTCGAGCTATACTACAAAGCTGTGATCACAAAGAGAGCATGGTACTGGCACAATAACATACACATGGACCAATGGAACAGAATAGAGAACCCAGAAATGGACCCTCGGCTCTTTGGGCAACTAATCTTTGATAAAGCAGGAAAAAACATCCACTGGAAAAAACAGTCACTTCAATAAATAGTGCTGGGAAAATTGAACAGCAATATGCAAAAGAATGAAACTTGACCACTCTCTCACACCATACACAAAAATAAACTCCAAATGGATGAAATAACTCGATGTGAGACAGGAATCCATCAAAATCCTAGAGGAGAACATAGGCAACAACCTCTATGACATCAGCCAAAGCAACCTTTTTCACGACACATCTCCAAAGGCAAGAGAAACAAAAGATAAAATGAACTTATGGGACTTTATCAGGATAAAAAGCTTCTGCACAGCCAAGGAAACAGTCAATAAAACTAAGAGGCAGCCCACGGAATGGGAGGATATATTTGCAAAGGACACTACAGATAAAGGACTGGTATCCAATATCTACAAAGGACTTCTCAAACTCAATACACAAGAAACAAATAAACAAAACAAAAAAAGGGCAGAAGATATGAACAGACCTTTTTCCAAAGAAGACATACAAATGGCTAACAGACACATGAAACAGTGTTAAAAATCTTTAGCCATCAGGGAAATTCAAATCAAAACCACACTGAGATACTACCTTATGCCAGTTAGAATGGCAAAAATAGACAAGGCAAGAAAGAATTGTTGGAGAGGATGTGGAGAAAGGGGATCCCTCCTACATTGTTGGTGGGAATGCAAGTTGGTACAGCCACTCTGGAAAACGGTGTGGAGGTCCCTTAAAAAGTTAAAAATTGTACTACCTTATGACCCAGCCATTGCACTACTGGGTGTTTACCCAAAGATACAGACGTAGAAAAGAAAAGGGCCATATGCACTCCAATGTTCATAGCAGCATTGTCCACAATAACTAAATCGTGGAAGGAGCCGAGATGCCCTTCAACAGATGACTGGATTAAGAAGTTGTGGTCCATATATACAATGGAATATTACTCAGCTATCAGAAAGAACGAATTCTCAACATTTGATGCAACATGGACGGCACTGGAGGAGATAATGCTAAGTGAAATAAGTCAAGCAGAGATAGACAATTATCTTATAATTTCTCTCATCTATGGAACATAAGAACTAGGATGATCGTTAGGGGAAGAAAGGAGTAAAGAAATGGGGTGTATTCAGAAGGGGGAATGAACCATGAGAGAATATGGACTATGAGAAACAAACTGAAGACTTCACAGTGGAGGGGGGCGGGGGAATGGGATAGACCGGTGATGGGTAGTAAGGAGGGCACATATTGCATGGTGCACTGGGTGTTATAAGCAACCAATGGAGCATCGAAGTTTGCATCGGAATTTGTCCTCTAGATAGCAGACAATGTAGAATTTTTTTTTGAAGCAAACTAATCTCAAAGAAAGATCTTTCAGATAACTAAATGAGTCTTGTCACATTAGATTTTGTCTGATGAGTGTGTAGCTGCAACAAGAATGCGCATTTACCAAAGCAGCTTTCCATTACTTTGCTGAAAATTTTATAAGGAATCTAAGACTAAACCTTTAAAAGCATAGAAATGTAAAACAAACAAAAACAAAACGAACAAGCAAACAAAACCCGCATTGTTGCCAGTTTTCCTATAAATTTGGGTTGCTTCTTTTCTTTCCAAAAACCTTGTCCTACTTTTGAGTGAACTTTACCAAAAGGAACTTCCTTCACTTACCTGTAGGGGAAGAGTTCTATAACCGACCAATTAGATCTTTTTTTTCCCCAGGACTACCTTGAACCTAGTTATTGGCTGCTGAAAATCTACCTTATTTATTTGAAAAGTTTGTTCATAATTGTATCTGTATTATCACAGAAAATAATTACTTTCCAATGCTTTCATTTATCTAGATTTTACAGCATTATGGAATTGCTTTCCTAGAATGAATCCCATTACTGAGAGGAGAATCCTCTGGAGTCTAGCCAAGCACAGTTCTCTACAGTGTCTCTGCAATGAGTCATACATGCAATTTTTCATGCCTTCTAATGTTTTCACAACA